>NC_068358.1:22615158-22917658 GCF_020536995.1 Dreissena polymorpha | reverse complement strand
TGTGTTGCTTTTGTTATGAATACCAATATTTGCTTTCGCCCAAATCTAGTTGTTACATAATTTCTTTTACATTATTGCGTAGTGTCAACTAATATATAATCTTAGGTTTTCATATCAAGATGTGTTTCGGAAGTATATGAATATGTGCATAAAAAATGTACTTATTGAATGGCCACTTATGTGTTTTTCAAATGGTGTACGTATATTATAACTTTTGATGAATAGAGCCACAGCACTCTTAATCCTTTGCATGCTGGGAAATTTGTTGTCTGCTAAAATGTTGTCTGCTGCATTTCTAAAATTAGCATTTTCTTTGATTTTTTTTCAAAGAATACTATCAGCATAGCAAACAGTTTGGATCCTGATGAGACACTACGTTCTGTGGCGTCTCATCTGGATCAAAACTGTTTGCAAAGGCCTTCAAAATTCGGTTCCAGCACTGACAGAGTTAAAGAATTGTTTGGTGTTGGTATACAAATAAGTTATCAGTTTACTGCAAACCTATACATTCAGACCTGTTTCAGTTATTGGTCATAGACTAGGCCCATGTTAAACTGGCATAACCAGGCTCCTGTAGGGTGTAGCCTCAGAGAGTTTAAGCATCCAAGCCACTTTATTATTAACCTCTCTGACCAATATGCCTCTCCCCCTCAGGTATACCCCAGGGCTACCCGCGTATCGACATCAACCCACAGCTGTCTAACGTGGAGAAGGGTCTGTCCGCGACCATGGAGTGCCAGGCGTCTGCTGCCGACATGGAGCGCCCGACCATCTACTGGCTCAAGGACCATCTGCCCATCGACATATCGGACACTCGTATCACCATCAATACTGAAAGTAGGATGATATTACACAATTGAGTCACATTCTGAGAAAACTGGGCATAATCCATGTGTGTAAAGTGTCGTCCCAGATTAGCCTGTGCAGTCCGCACAGGCTAATCAGGGACGACACTTTCCGCGTTTATGGTATTTTTAGTTTCAAGGAAGTCCCACCTTACTGAAAATCAAGTTTAGGTGGAAAGTGTCGTCCCTGATTAGCCTGTGCGAACTGCACAGACTATTCTGGGACGACACTTTACACACATACATTAAGCCCAGTTTTCTCAGAACAAGGCTCAGTTATATGTATATAGAAATGTTTGGGCGTACAAACTTTTGTAAATGTCGTACGTACACATCGCACCTGTGTCAGATACTATAGTATATATAGTATATATAATATTTAAGTTTTAATGCCACGCTAGAGTACTGTTTATACTTGGTATAATGTTTTATTCTTATGCAGTGAATTAAAACTGGTAATTCACTTTTTCAAACAGTAAAAACTAACGATAATTTTCACTGTTATTATGTGAAATGACGTTTTCATGATGTTACGACGTCTTAATTTTATCCAAAAAAAGTAAATCATTTGTAAGCATAATTAAAAAGACAATTTGTTCGATTTGGTGAAATATTGATTTTAATTCACTTGTGATCATAGAAAACTTCAAGTATTCACTAGTGGCTGTGTCACTTGTAAAAATATAAGTTCCTATGATCACTCATGAATTATAATCAATATTCCACGGAATCCAACAAATATTCTCCATTTATTAATTTTGATTAAGATAATGAGCAAAAAGACACAATAGTTTTTATATCAAATATACTAAAGATCAAAGATCATCTTTTTAGCTCATCTATTTTTTGAAAAAAAATTATGAGCTATTGTCATCACCTTGGCGTCGGCGTTGGCGTCGGCGTCCCGTTAAGTGTTGCGTTTAGGTCCACTTTTCTCAGAAAGTATCAATGCTATTGCATTCAAACTTGGTACACTTACTTACTATCATGAGGGGACTGGGCAGGTAAAGTTAGATAACTCTGGCGTGCATTTTGACAGAATTATGTGCCCTTTTTGTACTTAGAAAATTGAAAATTTTGGTTGAGTTTTGTGTTTAGGTCCATTTTATTCCTTAAGTATCAAAGCTATTGCTTTCATACTTGCAACATTTACTAACTATCATAAGGGGACTGTGCAGGCAAAGTTATGTAACTCTGACTGGCATTTTGACAGAATTATGTGCCCTTTTTATACTTAGAAAATTGAAAATTTGGTTAAGTTTTGTGTTAAGGTCCACTTTAGGTCCACCTTTGAATGACCTTGACTCTCAAGGTCAAATTATTAAATTTTGCTAAAATTGCCATAACTTCTATATTTATGATTAGATTTGATTGATACTTTGACAAAACTACTCTTACCTGACATACCACAATAGACTCCACCCAAACCATACCCCGTGCCCTCCCCCCCCCCCTCCCCCCTCCCCTGAATCCCCCCCCCTCCTAAATTTTTTTTTTGTTTTTTTTTTAAGATCATCTCACAAATGACCACCACACCCTCACACTATACCCCCCCCCCCCCCATTTTTATTTTTTTTGAAACAGTTAAAAAACACAAATATTTATTTTTATTATTTTATTTTTGAAATACCGTCCAACCATCGCACCCAAGAATACCCTCCCCCCCACCCACCCCCCCCCCACCCCTGAATTTTTTATTAGCCGGATTTTTTTCGAAAAAATCTCGGCTTATAGATTGATGTTGTCGGGCGGGCGGGGGGGCGGGCGGGCGGGCAGGGTGGCGGCGTGCTCGAAAATGTTAAAGTTCTTATTTCATGGTATAACTTTGGTATGCTTGGACCTAGAGTCTTCAAACTTGACATGAAGGTTGGCCAGGATTAACAGATGACCACTGGTCATTTCAAGGTCATTCATTTGAAGGTCAAGGTCACTGTGACCTTCAATATAAAAAATGTTAAAGTTGTTATAACTTTGGTATGCTTGGACCTAGAGTCTTGAAACTTGACATGAAGGTTGGCCATAACTAGTTAGTAACCACTGGTCATTTCAAGGTCATTCATTTGAAGGTCAAGGTCACTGTGACCTTGAATGTAAAAATGTTAAAGTTCTTATTTCATGGTATAACTTTGGTATGCTTGGACCTAGAGTCTTCAAACTTGACATGAAGGTTGGCCAGGATTAACAGATGACCACTGGTCATTTCAAGGTCATTCATTTGAAGGTGAAGGTCACTGTGACCTTCAATATAAAAATGTTAAAGTTGTTATAACTTTGGTATGCTTGGACCTAGAGTCTTGAAACTTGACATGAAGGTTGGCCAGAACTAGTAAGTAACCACTGGACATTTCAAGGTCATTCATTTGAAGGTCAAGGTCACTGTGACCTTGAATGTAAAAATGTTAAAGTTGTTATAACTTTGGTATGCTTGGACCTAGAGTCTTGAAACTTGACATGAAGGTTGGCCAGAACTAGTAAGTAACCACTGGACATTTCAAGGTCATTCATTTGAAGGTCAAGGTCACTGTGACCTTGAATGTAAAAATGTTAAAGTTCTTATTTCATGTTATAACTTTGGTATGCTTGTACCTAGAGTCTTCAAACTTGAAATAAAGATTGGCCAGTACTAGAAGATGACCACTGGTCATTTCAATGTCATTCATTTGAAGGTCAAGGTCACTGTGACCTTAAATGTTAAAATGTTAAAATTGTTATAACTTTGGTATGCTTGGACATAGAGTCTTCAAACTTGACATGAAGGTTTGCAAGCACACTTAGATGACCACTGGTCATTTCAAGGTCATTCATTCTAAGGTCAAGGTCACTGTGACCTTGAATGTAAAAATGTTAAAGTTCTTATAACTTTGGTAGGTAAAAATGTTAAAGTTCTTATTCCATGTTATAACTTTGGTATGCTTGTACCTAGAGTCTTCAAACTTGACATAAAGGTTGGCCAGTACTAGAAGATCACCACTGCTCATTTCAATGTCATTCATTTGAAGGTCAAGGTCACTGTGACCTTCAATGTTAAAATGTTAAAATTGTTATAACTTTGGTATGCTTGGACCTAGAATCTCAAACTTGACGTAAAGGTTTGCAAGCACACTTAGATGACCACTGGTCATTTCAAGGTCATTCATTTCAATGTCATTCATTTGAAGGTCAAGGTATTGCATTGACAAAAACACGAAAGGTACTTTCCTGTCATTTAAATCAAAAATCCGGCTTCAATGCAGTCATCTCCGACCACGGAACTCTTGTTTTATTTTTTTTTGCATTTTTTTTGGCATTTTTGGAAGATAATGTAATAAATGTCCACACACCCACACTATACACCCCTCTTCACTCCACCCCTCCCTCCTTTGTGATTGAAATTGTGAGTCCCTTCACCTTTAAAAAGAAAATAGATGAGCGGTCTGCACCCGCAAGGCGGTGCTCTTGTTTATCATAAGCAATTATCATTTATAACGAGAAAATATAAAGCATTGATAATCATAATGCCAAATGATGGACTAGTTTTCAATTTTTCATTTAGTTTCAATACCAAAATCTGTGAATTGAAAGTTTATAAATGGCAACATATGGATCACAAGATAAAAGATAATAATTAATCATGGAAACGGGAGGTAATTGCTGCTGTAGTGTGTGACATTTTTGAGTTGCCTCCCTGTTTCATGCAGGATATTACTACATTTCTACCTTTTTAGATGACGGAAATTTAATCATTGAACAAGCCCAGGAAAGAGACATCGGAAAGTACGAATGTGTAGCAGAAAATGAGATAGGAGTTGCCTACTCATCAGCTGCCATGCTTTATGTAAAAGGTAAGGTAGCAATGGGTGCAAACCTTTATTTCATCACAATTATAGTAAACGATTTTTTTGACCCAGTATTAAATTTATGTGATCTATAACCATGTCATTATAGAATAGAGACCTACAAAACTAGATGGCAGTAAAGGAATTATCTTACAAGAAGTTATAATTATGTCATTAATGTGCCAGATTTCTGATTAGCTTTACACTTTGTGAATCAAACCTGGTCATAATAAAAGTCATTTATATTTTTAAGGGGGTATTTAAATGCTATGGTGGATGTCTGTCTGTCAGTTGACCAAAATTTTGTCCGCAGGCATTCTTCTTCACTTTTGAACATAACAGCATTCAAAAATGCAGGCATTGTTCCTCATGGTATGAAGATGTGCATGTGTAATTATTATCCTCCGACATAAAAAATATATGAACATTTTTTGTCGCTTTTTGATCTTAGATTTTAAATAACAATATACTGGCTACACATTAAGACATTTGGCGTAAGGGGGTATTCTTCATCATGATTGGAACAAAATCTTGTTATAAGATAAATGGAAGCTTTGTTTACACTGCTACCTTATATTACAAGTATAAACATAATTGTTGAGATAAAATTCAGAGCACAAGTTCTCAAGAATGTTTCATTCTTTATCTGAATGCACACAGTAGGTATGTACAGTACACACGTGCACAGGTGTTGGGGCTGTGAACAAGTTTTGTATTGGTGTGATCAATTAACACAATGAAAGTTGTTGCAGTTGTGAACAATTAACACCTTGAAAGTTGCTGTAAATCACAGAAGTCCACTGCTGGGGTATTGGTTTTTTATTTTGCTTTGCAATGTTTTTCTTAATGAAAAAAAAATCTTAAATAAACCAAATTTAACTAGATTGTTCTGCTTTAAACTTCACTCGCCACCCTCTAAACTTGTTGATGGCTTATCAACATATTCGTTAACTAAAATAAATTTTCATTCAGAGGTTCATTTTCCAGAAAGAAACGAATTTCATCAGTCTGGCAAAAACAGTGAATGGTTTAAATTGATTAGCTCTATTTCAGCTAATTTTATGACTGGAAAGTGAATAATTAATGGATGGAGGGAGTGGTAAATGCAGTGCTTGTACAGATCTGGATTTGTGAATGACATAAGCTTTATCAATTCCAGCTGATACATGGAGCCTTGTTATCCCCCGCCATAGGCGGAGGGATATTGTTCTGGCGTTGTCCGTCGGTCTTTCCGTCCGGCCGGCCTGCACTTTTGTATTGGGAGCCATATCTTGGAAGTGCGTTGGCAGATATCATTGAAACTTGGTATGAGTATACATATCAATAAGAGGATGATGCACGCCAAATGGAATCGTTTACCATATGTTAATAACGGAGTAATGGCCCTTTGTACCTTGAAAAAAATGCTTTTAAATATAAGCTTAGAGCTTTATCTTCATTAACACATGAGCCAGAGTCATGAAACTTGCCATAGCTGTTCTCATCTGGGGGTGATTTATATTCAACACCCATAATCCTAGGGGCTAAGGTCAAAGTCACACATTTAGGTCAAAGGTCACAAATTTGATGAATTATTCATTATTTAGTCATTCCTTTACTATGCATCAAGGGATTCTGTAATAACTGTCCACAATTGTTCTCCATTATCTAGCTGAGTTTCAAATATAAGATCCGGGTTGCTAGGGTCATGGTCAAAGTCACACACAAAGGTCAAAATCACACATTTTGATTAAATATGCCTTATTTGGTGAGAATTCTACAATACTAAAATGGATTCTCAAATGAAAATGTCCTGATGTAATTGATCTCAATTATCAGGCAGTGCAAGACCTATGTGTTTTTGACCAAAGTCAAGTTCACACATCAAAGGTCACACATTTGTAGAAATATTTATTATTTAGCCATTATTTTATTATGCATCAGTGGATTCTGTAATAACCTTCCATGATTCTTCTCTATCTTCCTTGCTGTGCGTCATATGTAAGATTCATGTCTTGGATTAAGGTCAAGGTTCATGTCTAGGGTTAAGGTCAACATCACACAATATACTTCATGTCAGGTCATATGATTCACATCAAGGGTCAAGGTTACACAAATGCTTCATGTTAGGTTGTACTCAATAACGGATGATTAACCTTAAAAACTTATTATCCTGCGCCATAGGCGGAGGGATATTGTTTTGGCGTTTTCTGTTCGTCTTTCCATCCTTCCGTCTGTCTGGCCGGCCGGCATTTTTGTGTCCGGAGCCATATCTTGGAAGTGCTTTGGCAGATATCATTAAAACTTGGTATGTGTATATATATGGGTATGAGGATGATGCACGCCAAATGGCATTGTACACCATCTGTTAATAACGGAGTTATGGCCCTTTGTATCTTGAAAAATGCTTTTTTGTCTGGAGCCGTATCTAGGAAGTGCTTTGACGGATTTCATTGAAACTTGGTATAAGTATATATATGGATAAGAGGATGATGCATGTTGGCATTGTCCATCCGTCCAGAAAACTTTTGTGTCCAGAAGTATATTGACGGGGGATATCAATTCAACGAATTTGCTTGTTTATGTTATTCCCACATATGTCATAGGGGATGTGTTCACTCTGCAACACTCTGAAAATTTAGTGTATATTAAGATTGAATGTGTTCGTGGAAAAGGCAAGACTTTTTAATTCACCCAAATAAATATTGAACGCTCAGGAACCTCCTCTGTTTTAGTTTTGAGTTATTGTCCTTTGTTATTTTTGTATGTTGTTACTTTTCAGGGCAGTAACTCAGTATGTAAGATTTTTATTTAAGAAAATGCTCATAACATGCAATTTCTCCTTTTGTCATTATACTATCAATGTTAATTGATTCATGAAAAATATAGTATCTGCATTTTATTGTCTGCAAACCCATCATAGGTACAAAAGAGTTTAAAAAAATAATTGGCAAAAGGCACAACCCTTCACTTATACCTTTTCTTTTAGTTCTACACCCATCCATAAACAAAATTAATTTGGCGGGGGGATATCAATTCAACTAATTTGCTTATTTTGGGTTATAAGTGGGCACATTTTAAGGTTGATTATATTCCATAGTATACCATGGCTGTAATTCACTGTTAAAATTATATTTTGTTTGTAACTCACAGCTCACCTGTCCATTGTGAGCGATATAGATCACCTGATGTCCAGCTTCCATGATCCTGCTTTGTATATTGTCAACTTTTTCCTCATTATTACAATAGAGGCCACATTTTTTTCCAATCTTCATGATACTTTGTCAGAATGCTTTCCATAACTTAAATCAGGGCCATGCCAGGTTGGTCCAGTAGGGTAAAAACCTCTGTTACCAGGTAAAGTCTTTGACAATTCTTGTAGCTTGAACTAAGGTGAGCGCTCAGGGCCATGATTTATTTTAAATATACTTATCCATAATTATAAATATTATTGTCATGAATAAAATTATCATTATTTTTGTTTAATAGAAAAATCCTGATTGTACATAATAGTTTATGTTTTAAAAAAATACATAAGCATTACTGCACAAAATAGTAAGCAGTAATAAAATGTTCAAAAGGAACTGTGTTATTTTTTTTATCAAATTTAATTAAAATTTTTAAAAAGCAATCAAGGCAGCATCAGACATACGGAGTCTAACTTATTTTACTGTTGTTAGGATGAGGGTATTTTAGGCAATATTTAGTCTCTGAGTAATGTGTTGGCACAGTGTCAGTACCACAGCAGGGACTTATCAGCCAGCTATCTCCTCCCTGGCCTCATTTCCTTGCTGCTACCTGATAAGCCCTGCCTATCAGACTAAGGACTGAGATCTCTCACTTCTTCTGCCTCCCCACTGGTCCCCCGTCTGCAGGCCTGATCTCATCTCTATAAGAACCAGTGGGATGTATACGTGCTCTTTCTGATGTACCCACTGTACAAGAATGTTTGATAATGATCCCTGAAAACTGAAATGATCAAAACATGTTTGTATTTAAAAAAAAAATTGACTGCATGGGTTGGGTTTCTGCTCATAAGGATTTTGAATCTGCTATACTGTACCTTCTGTGAGTTTTAGATTGTCAAAATTTAATAACTGCTTCTTGCTTTGTTGAGAGGTTGTAAAACAGTACTAAAATACCAACATCTTATCTTGTGTCTTGAAACAAATACATTTTGTAAATTCAAAGATCTGAACACATTGCCATTCCATATGGTAATGTTTTTTTAATATTATGTGTAAAATACAATATACAACATTTAATGGTAATTGCAAAATGAAGACATAAGTTTCATTCTGTAATTGCAACCACTCAATTTTATTATTAACTCTTTCAGTGCGGGAACCGAATTTTGAAGGACTTTGCAAACAGTTTGGATCCAGATGAGACGCCACAGAACGTGGCGTCTCATCAGGATCCAAACTGTTTGCTATTCTGATAGTATTCTGTGAAAAAAATCGAAGAAAATGCTAATTTTAGAAATTCAGCAGACGACATTTTAGCATATGACAAATTTCCCAGCATGCAAAGGGTTAAAAATAATGCTGTATCAGTAAATCAGTGCCAAGTGCCAATCATGTTTTTCCCTTCACTCTATCTGGTGATTTTGAAAGCTGGAAAGTCAGGGTTTCCCCATACCTCACATTTGGAGTGTAAAAATGTGATCCTATCTTTCCCCACCATTGCTGCTCATGACAGTTACAATATTGTTTAATGTGTAAAACATTTTAATTTTCTTTTAATGATGCTGGCAATTTAACTGAAAACAAAATTGTTGACAGCTTCCACTTCTTGTCTAAATGTAGATCCATCACTGAGCAAAAATCTTGTTCATAAAATAGCACGAAATGCTTACTAAACTCGATTGGTTTATTTCATGGTTGCTCAATGTCCTGTCACATTATTTACTCATATACTGTGCAACCATAAGCAAAGCACAGCTCTGTCTTGTAAACAACCACTCCACAGCTGATAGATTTTCATATTTATGTATGCTTTAAGAGTATTATAAGCCTGTGTTATGAAAAAAAACTGGATAGCAAATGATGTTCACAAGTAAATGCTTACACATATAGATGATCATACTTAACATATTCATAGTGTGATGCAAAATAAGGAAGGCCAAATTATTGATCATAGTGAACATTTACAATCAATAACCTATTATTACTGCATAAGGATTTGTGCTCGCACTGTCCTGGGTTTTCCATCTTTGATAGGGTCCAGATTTATGGCACATTCCAAAGCCCGAAAGAAAGTGTATTATCCCACTTGAATTGGTATGTATTATGAACAGAGAACATATTGACAGGCTACATATAACAAGGCCTACATGCCCATGCCCAATATTAATTGAGCCTTTTTATGGGGAAAACTTGTCTTGATGCATGTGTGTAACGTGTCGTCTCTGATAAGCATGCGCAGGCTGCACAGGCTGATCAAAGACGACACTTTTTGCTTTAATGTTAATATTTTGTTTAAATGAAGTTAAGTGTGGGAATTGTCGTCCCATGCTGACTTCACAGGCTTATCTTGGATGACCCTGTATGGACATGCATTATAAGCCCAGTTTTCCCAGAACGTTCAATTTACTGATTCTACGTCGCGCTGTACAGGGCCAGCAAGGAGCTGTGTAGCCAACCTTGTAATCATCAGATGACTATGTATACACAGGTTGTTTCCAGCTGCTTACTCCAATCCGTGCAATGTTTCAGTTCGGCGTGTCCCCCCTCACTTCTCCGTCCCCCCCGCCGGATGAGTTGGAGGTGGAGCCAAACGGCAGCGTGTCCATCGACTGCGTTGCTGTAGGGTCCCCTATGCCCCTGGTGAAGTGGCGGAAGGGCTACCTCGACCTTCGACCCAACGAGGAGCCCACCAGGGGCCGTTACGTGCTCAACGTCTCAAACATCCTAGAGTCAACAAACTACACATGTGTTGCACAGTCCGACCTTGGAAATATTGAGAAAGAAGTGCACATTAAAGTGAAAGGTAGGTGACGGTCGTTGTGTTTTTGTTACTGACCTTGTGTTCTGTTTGACCCTTGATGTTTCATGAATGTCCAGCGTACAGTTTTTGCTCCTTCTAGTCAATTGTTCTTTCCAAGGTCATAATGGATTAAGAATTGTTAAAAGTATTTTTCTTTGACAAGTAAATCTTAAGAAAGATCATTAATTTCTTGAAATAAAGTTAAAGTTTGATTTTGTTAATTTTGTAGCTATTTAATGAAGTATTTTTTTTTAATTGATTTATATTTAATGAAAATAATTGTACAGTTGATCTTATAACTGGTTTTACTTTCCCTTAAATATATGTATGATTATCTGTAACTGAACTGTATTTTAAGTTTTATTTGTTTGTCTAAAAAAGAATCGTCAAAATGTCACTGATATTCCTTGTACTTATGAAGTATTGTTGTGGAATGTTAGTTATCACTTGTGTTTTTGAAGTAACAGTTGTTCTTATAGCCACATACAGGCATGATTTGTGAAACAAGTTCGGCTTGTCAATGTACGTGTTGTCATTACCATGCATAGTGTTAAATTATTGTTTTGCTATCAGGTTGATACTGAAATTGCATGCACTTTAGGGCTCACCCTAATGACAGTATAAACAAACATTATGTGCATTGTAAAATCCAAATTTGTAAATGTTCTGAATGCTTGATTTATGTAATGTATACAGAAATATATGTGTGTTTAGTAACACATTTAAATCAACTCCACTGATCAACAAGTCAAATGTTAGGGTAAGCCCTGATTTTCATAGGTGTCATTGTTTGGTCAGTTTTGTTGTAAAGTTTGAAAATCTGAGTCATGCCTGTCTTATTTAAAAGGCTGAAAAAACAACAACTCTATACGCAGAGTGCCGACTTGAAATTCACTGATATCAAATTTAGTTATCCAATAATTATTATATATTATTTGATATTTGTTTCTTAATGAGTTATATTATTGTTTACCCAGCCATCCCTCCCAGTAAGTGATAGTATATTTTGTGTCGAAATGAACATTGTGCTTGTATCATGATATTGAAGATACAGGCTTTATATTTTGTTTGTAACTTTATTTCTTTTCAATTGCTTTTTATTTTCAATTGTGTTGCATCTTATTATGCCCCCGAAGAAGGGCATATAGTGATCGGACTGTCTGTCCGTCCGTCCATCTGTCTGTCTGTCTGTCTGTCTGTCTGTCTGTCCGTCACACTTTGCGTTTAGGTTTCGAAAAATGCTCATAACTTCTTTGTCAATTCAGATAGCAATTTCATATTTGGCATGCATGTGTGTATGGACAAGGCCTTTCCATACGCACACAAATTTTGACCCCTGTGACCTTGACCATGAAATTAGGGTCTGCGTTTAGGTTTGGAAATCTGCGTTTAGGTTTCGAAAAAAAGCTCATAACTTCTATTGAGCGTTTATAGGCGGCATATTGGCATAAGTCATCTTATGGTGACAGCTTTTGTTTTTAATTCGTGCAAATGAATCGTTATCAACACTTTCTATGAGATTTTGAGATTATATTTCAGATAGCTGATGAGTTAACATTCAATTTAAGCATTTCAGTGTAGTTTTTAGTTCAGTATAAAATAAGTTTTGTTATGCCGTCTTGCTTAGAGCTAGGTATAACAGTGACAATGGTTGAGTGTATGTGCATGCTTGTTTGTGTGCATGGGTCCAAGCTTGTCCGGACTGTAACTGGGTCAAGTCTATAATACCGTAGCACAAATGAACATCTTGAGAAGACGGTGTTTTGCGAATAATATCCATGCCTATCTCTAAGGTCACACTAAGAGATCAAAAGTCAAATTTTACATAAAACAGTTTGTCTTTACTGTTACTTTGTCATTCATCATGCAATTTTAAAATTACTCTAAAATGACCATGATGAGGATACGGGATGTCCTGAGTACTGTTACTGAATCATTCATCAGGATATTCAAATAATTCACCACAAATCAGTCATTTCCTATCTCAAAGGTCAAGGTCACACTTTAGAGGTCAAAGGTAAACTTTTGCCATGAAACTTCTTATCCCAACTTTATCTTTGTCATTAAAAAATGTCATTTAAAAATAACTTACCACAAATGACTGCCATAAGGGGTGTGTTGCATATAATGCCCGTCTCTCTACCTCAAATGTCAAGGTTACACTCTGAGGTCAAAGGGCAAATGTTATCATAAAACAGCTTCCCAGACATTAACTTTGTCATTCATCATGCAATAACAAAATACTTTCAGACAGAGGTCAAGGTCAAAGTAAAGAACAAAGGTCAAACAAGTGCATAGTTCCACTTGTTAAATAATTTCAAGGATTATTGACATACTGCTCAACATGTTGCCAACAGGCCTCTAGTTACTTTTAGTTTATTCTTTGTTTGCATTTTAGTTTGAATTTGCTTATGAATACATGTTTTAAGTTGAATTTTGCATCATGTATGGCATCGAGAAGTCTTCTTGCATTTTGTTTTTAGTTGTTTTAATGCTTCCTTTCATTGTTGTATTACCCAAAGTGATTGCAGTGATTCTGCAGTGTCATTCTTATTTTAAATCGTTGAACAAATCTGAAATCCCAATTTCATATCTACCACTTTCAACATCACCATAGCAACTGGATTTACAGGAAATATACCATGTGGCATACCTTTGTTTATTTATCCAATCAGATTCAGTGTAACATCTAACCATATGTCTTCTATTAAGAATAATATTGTTGGCCCAAAACAACTAAGTTAAACTATTTCAGTATATTAGATTTTTATCACACAGGCCCAGTCTTATCAAACTCATAGAATCTGAGGCACACATGTTTGTTATCAGTCGGCATTAGTGGGCCTCTATGACCCACCGGGTATTATTGGAAGTGTAATTACCAAGTGGATTCTGGGATACTAGGAGGCTGGTTGGACTGGTTCAGCTGTGCGCAACTGTGAGAACCTCTCTATCTATTTACAGTCTCAAACCAGTATATTAGTGTTCCATGGTGTATCTGTGTATCAGAGGGAGTTAAGTGGGAATCATGCATTCAGATGCTCCTTTTCTATGAGCAGTTAATTAAGAAATTTTGTTTTTAAACAATAAATTCCATAGAAACTGTGTTTTGGCTTTAATTTGAAATAATTGTAATTTTAAACCCTTGGTATATGTTGGTTATATTGAAGCACTAGGAGCATTATTTTGATCTTGCAAATTGTTTCTGTGATGAATCTCGTGTGAATTGGTTATCAAGTCTTAAGAATCTTCTACCTGTTGTAAGCAGTTCTCATGAAGACTCTCTAGTGGCCAAACATATTGGAATTAGTGATCCTTCTCACAGAGACAGCTAGCAGCAAAGAAGTCATGAGATAGGAGTTTGTGGGAATTTGGAGTTCAACTTTTCCCTTAGATTTAGATTATTCAAAGTTTAGAGCAGTGTGTAGTTTTTCAGCACAGAGTTATTATGTGAAAAATGAAAGCTGTGTTTTTGTGTGGAAACAAAAACTTGGAGATGGGTGGAGTTAAAAGTCTTCGGTTAAAAAACCTTTGTTGGCTTGTATTTTTGTCCATTATTCTTAACTGGAACATATTTGTTAATTGCACAGCGTTGCCAAACCCGCCTTCAAAACTGAGCGCATCAGAAATTACACCTGCGTCTTTGAAGCTTTCTTGGAGGCCAGGCAATGCTGATGACATTGCGTATGTCATCCAGTATAAGGCAAAACAGGATACAGGACCGTTTCGTGAAATTCAAGGCATTAATAATACGGAATATAAAATTGAAAAGATGCAGGCTTATCAGCTATACGAGTTTCGTGTGATCGCTGTGACAAAGACAAGCCGCAGTCTTCCGAGTCACACGATGGAAATTGTGACGGGCGAGTTAGGTTTGTATGATGCGATTTCCTCTACGGTGGTGGACAAAGTTTGTGTTTTTAGGGACAGCAGGGAATGCTTTTTCTTAGAACATTTGCTATGGAATATAATCCAAATAACCAGATGTATGAGGGCCCACAGATCTATGTGCATCATTTAAATGATTTAATTATTTTATTTTTGAATGCTTAAATATTTTTAAAATAACATACTTATCTGTCAGTTCACTATATCTAACACTTTTTCTGTAGTAATTTTTTTTTAAATACCACAAGTTATTTATATAAAATTTAAAATATATTTTAATCTGACATATTTTGTTATTAAAATTTACAACTTAATATGTACAATTCTTTAAGGAAATAACACTTAAAACACCAAAAACACCACAGGTATAAGCTTTTCCTATAAAATCCTAAATAATTGAACATTTTACGTTAAGTACGTGATTGCTTTAAGTTTGACATAAAAATTCAAGGTGCCCATGATATATCTCAACTTGATTGTAACATTTTTGATGTTATTAATTGTGTCTGTAAGTATGTTATGAATGTGTTTTTCTAGTAGAATTAGCATTAAAGGGATCGTTGTTTCTTGTAGATAATGATAAATTGTTTGATGTTCCATCTCTACCATTGTTAGTTTTCCTCATCTCCAAAACTTGAAATAAGTATAAATTATCACCTGTTCCTGTTACCTACGTATAATTACTATAAGCCAGGCTCCATCAAATGATTTACAGCAGTGTAACACTGAGAAAGGCAGACACCAATAAAGAAATTTAATTGACAGTTATTTTTGGGGTTTGAAATATGCTTAAGACAGGTGTTGTAAAGACTGCATTAATTTGTTTTACTGGAGAATATAGTAAAAAGAATTCAAGAAATTTAATGCTTTATTTGGTCATGGTTAGCTTTTGTGATCGCCTTTTGTGTGTGTTGTGTCGTCCCTTGTCCTTTGAAAAAAGTTTACTTTGTGAACACTTTAGAGACCTCATTTTTTGTGAAATCTTAATGAAACCTTCTAAGAACATTTGTTGCAGCCTAGTTCAAAACTGGGTCACATGGGATTAGAAACTAGGTCACTAGATCAGAGTAAAAACAAATCTTGTGCACACTCTAGTAGCAACATTTATTGCACAATCATCATAAGATTGTTTCCCAATAAAAGCAAAAGCAAGTTTAAAACTGTGTTATGTGTTATCAAAACCATGGCCAATAGGTCAAATCAAAACTGCCTTTGAACACTCTTGTGGCCAAATTTATTTTCCTATGTTCATGAAACTTGGGCTGAACATTTGTTTGAATGCTTTTTATGCCATGTTAGATATGATTCCAGTCAATTGAAAAAATGTTTCTGACATGAGGCGGATAAGTTTTCCTTATCTGGGTGTAAAAAAAAATAATTGATTATTCTAGAAATCAAGTTTGAAACCCTCTCATCATGACACTTGCCAAGGATATAAAAAATAGTTTTATTACGATATCTTTACTGAAATAAAAAATATTGTGGCTTGTTAAAAAACATTGCTTCACCAAGCAATTCAGTTGAGGTGAGCTTCTAAGGGCCTTTGACTCTCTTGTTCTTTTATAATATTTAAAATATATTGATCAGTTGAGAATTCTAATTTGTTGTACACAATTTGGTTGGAACTCATCAGAATCATTGATGAAATTTTAAGGTTAAGAACACAGATGTGTGGGTCCTCAAAAATCTGCATTGGTTTGCAGTGGCTTTGATAGCATCTAACATACTAACAAAAACTGTATAATAATATACTTATATGCATAATTATGTATTCACCATCTTTTTATGATTAACAAATTTCCAATTTTCTATTATAAATCTATATTTCTGTATCCAGATGATTCAATGGCATAATACCCCTGCTAGTATAACTATTATACACTAGTATTACCCTTATAAGCTCATAGCTGTATCTATTATCTAGTTTCCTCTAAATCAATAAACAAATGAATTCCCACTCGGGCATTAGAAAAAGCTTAAGTTTTATTATGGGTTTTGTTGCTGTTAGAACTCAACCCACAATCTTTGTATTTTAATTGGCAAATCATAAATTTGATTGATTACATACCTGTATTGAATAATACTGTATTGATCCGTAGAGCAGCTTTGTGTGCCGTAGAGTCTTGCTGGGGAGCCCATGGCGGGCCTATTGAAGACCTTGTGTCAGTTGGGAAAATTGAGTCTGTAGTGGCTGCTTGTGGGCTCTCCTGATTTCTTGGCTACACTGCACTTGAATGGCTCTAATGGGATTCTGTAGGGACCCTCTCATGGAGGTAGCGATAGGAGCAGCAAGAGCTCTCTAACAGAACATGAGGAAATCAATGCTTCAGCCTTGATAGTAATAGAGTTATGACAAATAATTTTTGGTAGAAGCTGGATAATCTTAAATATAACACATGTGAAAAGTATGATACTTTCTGTTTAATCAGCAATATGGAACCTGTAAAATAACTTTGAAACTTACCTTGAGCCTACGCTGAAAATGTAAAGTCATGTTCTGTTTGAGTTCATATTATTCTGGAGTCCCAGAAGGATTCTTATCAACACAGAAAAAGGATTAAGAACACAGCTTGATTATCAGAAAAGTAATTCCTGTTATAATTTCTGACCAGCAATTTTTTTATTATTTTGAATAGAATTTGAATGGCTTTTCATTTTTATCATTTAAAAATCATGGCCGCCGCAGTGGTAATTGTAACCAAGGTGACTCATCAGCCAATATCATGAAGACTGGTCCTTTTGGTACTCATTATATTTTAAAACCTTTTTTCAATCCTAATTTATGCTTATCCAAGTTCAACATGGTACTTTTCAAACCATTCTCCTAATTCAGTAATGGTGACATTTCAAAATAAATTGAGAAGAAAACAATTAAAACCTATCATTAATCCTGTTCAGAACACCGCAATCCTACAGCTTGACAGTTTTACATTTTCAGAAGCATATTTCAATTTATCTGGTCTGCATTTCCTATTTGTGAACATTTGGCTTTGATTTTGTAAACATGTTGTTTAAGCCTATACGGGTCAGTTATGATTAATTCTCTCATGGTTCCTGTTGGATCAAGTTTGCTCAAACCATGACGACTATAGACATTTTAGGGTCAGTAGCAGCTCCTCTGAATTGTGATTGAAATACATTGGCACATTTATTGAAATCCAACAGGGTGCTTAAATGTTGATTTCTTAACCAAAGTATTAGGCATCAATGAGAAAAAATATGGGTATACAATGTCTTAGTTTTAAACGTGCTATGAAAATAATAATTGAAAGCATCAAATAAAAAGACAATTTATTTGCCTTCAGGGACATACATGATGAAGCATTTTTCTCAGAAATGTGAGATATTTACATATTTCAATTGTGCAGGTGCTAGTGAATTATAGACACAAGTAATTGTGCTTGAAATTGCTTATGATTATTGTAAGTATTCAAGTTCTCATACTGTAAGACTTAGTGTTCAGGTTCCCATATTCATTGTAAGTGTTCAGGTTCCCATATTCATTGTAAGTGTTCAGGTTCCCATATTCATTGTAAGTGTTCAGGTTCCCATATTAAATGTAAATGTTTGCAGAATTCTTTTTAAGTAGGAGGAGATGAAAGCCTGAAATGCTAAATATTTGGAAATCGGAATATTTACTGGCCAGTTAACTTCAGCCATTTGCAGGGCATTGATCTGAACTTAACACTTGACCAGGCTGTACCAGCCAAATAACAGCTCTAGTGACTAACAGGGCGCACATTTCTTGCCGAAGTAGTGCTGGGAAATCCTCGGTGTAATCTTTCTTAGTATTATTCATTGCATTTAATGACAATTTTATGACTGATGAATTAAAGAATGGGTGTTGCTAGGAATCTTGTTTGGTTGCTGGGATGAAACATTGGCAGTTAAATTGGAGATTGTAGTCTGGAAGATGGCATAACTTGCCATTAGTAACTGATTATGCAAGTTAGGCTCTGTGTTTAAGGGTTCTATGATATTTGCTGGAATGGAAAAAATGATTATTTGACTCCTGTCTCTGATATGTGGAATTTAAATGTTTGTTGATTCCATAAATTTTGTCTGAGAAGCATTTTCTGTTGAATGCCTCAAGATGCTAGGGTGATTACACAGAGGGCTTCATCTGTCTAGGGATAGAGTGTTGTTTGGGTTTCCAAAAATGTTTATTTACAATTACAAAGTACCGTTAATAAACACTCGGAACTTATATGAACATAATTGTGTATGTTTTATAATAGTTTGTTCTACATTTTATTAAAATTGTGTTTATTGTGGGCACATTTTGTACGCTAGCATGGCCAGCATAGAAGTAATGTAAGCAAATCTGTAACTGGTTCAGAAATATGAAACATAACTAATGAGGAAGTTACTGTCACATTCAAATATATTTCTATCCATTGTTCTCTATAAACCTGTCCATAACTAACAAGCAAGGACCTATCAGAATTCTGTTCCAAGCTTGTCTAGAGTGTTAATTACGGAAAAACTGTGACATTTCACTTGTTTTCTGTCACCAGAGCACCTTACTCAATCAATCCTACTGGAAGCTGGTTTTTGCTAGGAGTCGGTGCAACCCTTGCGGTTTATTATGATGAAACATGCTCATGTTCTGTTTTATGTCTCTGATTGTATTTTCAATCTTTGAATTAAAAAAAATGCATTTTCATTAAGGCAATTTATAATGCATGTAATCTCTTGGTGAGTATATTTGACTCTTATGAATCCAGTAAGGAAGTTTATCATCATATTTAAGTGTTTGACATATACATTCTCAGGGCTCCAGATAAGGGTCGTATTTTCCTAATTACGAATTATTTTCAAGTCTGTTACGTATTAATTTTAAAATCTTGTCGTACCATTAAGAATAACAAAAAGCAAGTTACGAATATTATTTTTACATTGGTTCTTATCGATTTTTATTGAGTTCTTTTCGTGGATTAAATATCTTTTCGGTGCTTATATAGAATGGTTATGGGGTTTATTTAACAAAGCGCATTTTTTTCCCATTAAAGCGGTGTGTACAGTCTACATGTATCTGCCAAAAAAACAATGGCGGCGCCCAGAGAGCGTCCAAAGAAAACTGCAAAGCATGCAAAATCATGCTTTTAACATATTTAACACAAAGTGAACCGAAGTTGAATGTTAAGAAAGACATTACAGAAAAGATCTTGTACGATGTTGTATGTTCAGTTGCCAACACAGTGGGAAAAGCTAAAACAAAACTTATACGAAATAAAACAGTGAACGAGTGGAAGGGACAATGCCCGTGGCTAATCGTTGAAAAGATTGAAGGGGAGACCCGTTTTAATTGTGAAATATGTAAAAATTCATTGAAGGCATGCAATATAAGCACAGTTGGGGCATATGAAGGTATTTGAAAAATAACATTGTATAATACTGAATAGACACTGTATAAATAGTTAAAGTTGCTAGGAAGTTTATTTTTATTATTTGCATGAAAATAACCATTCTTATTTATTTTTTGTTCATTTAGAAAAGTTAAGAATTTTTTTCAAAAACTTAGTAGTTACGTTAAGAATAAAATTTCAGAGTTCAGAATTCTTTTTGAAAATGGGTAGTGACGTTAAGAATTTCACAAAACCTTATCTGGAGCTCTGCATTCTTTTAACTTGTAGACAATTACATACAGTAGTAGAAACTCCTTAAATATGTGTACCCAACAGTTATATTTGCTTCACCTGTTTTAATCAAAGAAATTTAAAGATAATTAAGTTTATTACGTTCTTTTTATGGTCATTGGCAGGCACCTTTTTTGGGGAAGTTATACATGGAATTTCTTAGCGATATGAGCAAAAGCTCAATAACAGATTGTCTATCCTCAATACTTGAAGATGATGACAAATCTGGCTGGATTGTTCTGCAAGATGCATCCCAATAAACCGCAATGGATATATGAACATTCCTACATGAACACGCATTATGACTGGTCAGCTAATTCAATAAGGCAGACAGGATGGCAAAATACAACAGGATTTAGAGACAAATGATTCCCTTTCAGTTGGCCACTTACATCGTGTAAAGCGAGCACTGGACAGGAGAAATCTGATTTGTACAGATTGTGGGAATTGATCACAGTCACTGACATGCACTGGGGACAAATGTTGACAAAATACATATCTTACATTGAATCAAGTTCCTGGGGGTGGTGTAGAAATGTCAGTTGACACTCCACTGGGTCTCCATTACAAGGCTGATTATGTAACTGTATGAACCACAAGGGACAATTTGTGACACATGACATTATGTGATATACTTAAGTCTAGGGCATATGAGAATTTGTTTTAAGAGCTGTATATCAAAGACACTGTTAAGTGTTATTACAGATAAAAGTAGGCCTCTCTTAAGGATAACAACTAATTGCAACTAAATAATTTTGAAGAAATAATTGTTCGATGTAATTTTTAGCTCGGCTGTTTTGGGAGAAAATTCGAGGTATTGTCATAGCCAGCTTGTTGTGTCGTGTCCGCCGTCCGCATCGTGCTAAAACCTTAACATTTTGTCAAGGTTTTGAACATTGGCTCTAAAATCAAAGTGCTTCCACCTACAACTTTGAAACTTCATATGTAGCTGCACCTTGATGAGTTCTACACGCCACACCCATATTTGGGTCACTAGGTCAAAGGTCAAGGTCACTGAAAAAAATAAAAATTCTGACAAGTTTTAATTTCTTCTAAAATGCACCCGCAGCCGAGCGTGGCACCCGTTATGCAGTGCTCTTGTTTTGTAAACTATTGCATTCTTTAAATGCAAATAGCCTTTTACTTAAAATTGTATTTGCGAGCCGGGTTTAAGTGAGTACATATTCATGTATACCATAAAATGAAAATGTTGGCAGACATCAGTCTAATTTACATTATATACCTACGCTTAAAATATCGGGAAAATAGCCCCTTGCCAAGCAAACTTGGAGAATGCAATAAGTTTCTTGAAAGTAATCTTCTAGTTTTACTTTGATGTATACCAGCAAGGTGTTTATGATCATTCAGCATGCAACTTGGAGCATTTAACAACTGTTTGGGTCTGAATTATTCATCGTAATGTTCTTCTTAGTGGGCTCAGCTGGAAACTGTAAAAGCCCTTCAAGACAATTCTGCATTTTATTCACTGCCAAATATGTAATGTCATTGTGTGCATCCCATTTGCTGTCTGATGCTTGGTATTTCTCTGTTCTTAGTAAACTAAAATTGCAGATATTCTTATTGGTCATGTGTTAATCACACTTACAGTGACCTTTTAAATCAACTTGTGATGAAATTGGTGACTGTTTTATGGGATTGTGAAGTCTCGGATAGAGTTTGAGATAAAGAATAAAAAATACTCAGTCACATCCGAAAGAACTACTACTTTTGGAAATTACCGCAATTATAGTTTTATAATTGCTAAATATTGATTAACAAATGCTAACTGGACAATTAATTGTAAAGGTTTTATTGTTTGTTAGGTACAAACATTTACAAGTTGGACAATTTGAGATTAAATGAAGGCCTCTATGATAAATCTTTCTCTTAATCCCCCTATATAAATTTTATTATCCAACCCTGTCCCTTTTTTTGGGTTTTCATGTTGGCCTGACTTGAACACTTCTGCAGATGCACATGACATGCTAATACCTGCACTGCGATACTATGTAGGGAACATAAATATCCACATTACTGATAGATGTATGAGCATTTGCTTGAAATCAATTAAAAATGTAAGATAACTTTGGCTGTCTTTGAAGTTTTTTTGTGGTGTAAATCTATTTTTAAGCAGTTTCTTTTTCTTCCATGATTTGTGTGTTCCCCTAAATGAATATTCTTTGATCTTGGTACAAATATGTGCAGAATTCATGTTCACACTTTTTTTCATATCTATTCTGTCATCTATTGCATGCCAAACTGTGGTATCATGTGTCTCTTGTCTAGGCAGGAGATGAAAACAAGGCTTACAAATCGTCTGTAAAAAAAATAGAAAAAAGAAAGTGAAATAATCCTGGTTTATAAAATCTGGATACCTGTTGTAGGTGCCAAAAGACCAATTTAATGTTCAGACAAGGATATCTTAGGATGAGTCAATGGCGTGAAAAGATTATTATGTAGATTTATCATGAATCTAGTGCCTATTTACCAACCTTCTGTTAAAAGTACATAATGGAGAATAAAAGATTGTTCTGGGGAAGCTAGAATATTGTAAAGGCAACAAAATTCTGAGGCAAGAGGTATAAATATGACAGAGAAAACTATGATGTTTATTGCATTGGTACGACCCCAGCGTGCTTCAATTACCTGTAATAACAGTTCTTATTTCATTCTTCTTGAACAGCAGTTTTTCTGAGAGATAATTACCTGTATTCTTCTACAATTAATTGTAATTTGGAGAATGTGGCTTGTCGATACCTAATTGTCAGTAATTAAAAAGCCCATAGCATTTCAAGAAGGTTATAGTCAGAACATTTCTATGACAGCGTATTTGATCAGTAAGTTACAGAACTAATTGAAAACATGCAGTTAGACTTTGAGCAGTGGTTTGGAACAAAGAAAGTATTTGTTTATTGTTACATTTCATGTAGCATAGCTGATCATTAGCATACCTTGTTTTCTTTGGCACCTAAATCTTTCTATGGACGTCTCAAAGGTTTGGGATGGGATTCATGAACATGAATTGTGCAAAACATTTACTTGAAAATAAGTACATTACGTAATAAATGGAGAATTCCTGTTATGGCTTAACTAGATACTTAAAAATTGATGTGTTTATTTTTGTTAGATTGCTTCCTGTTATAATGTTGGATGTTGATCATAATGCTAGCAATAATTCATTCCATTTTAAAACTTAGAACGTTTTTAAGCAACTGAGTTTGCATCAAAATTAAATAATTTCATAAACAATATAGATCTGTTATTCAGGGTAATTAGGTACATGTATATGGACTGTAAATCACTTTAGTTTCACAGTTGTAATACAAGAATAACAGAATAATCATAATCACTACATTTTAAACTATATTGTTCAGTATATGTGATAATATTGATCAAGAATCATTTCCTGTGATAGAGTACATGTACATTTTTCCATCCATTACCATGTTGTTGTTGGAAGTGCCTGTGAGTGCTGACATCTCTCAGATAAGCTGTAGGACCCCACTATGGATATCAGCAGATATCAGTTTGTGTTTGAGTACCAGCATGTAAATATGAGTGGTGTAAATACAACAGCATTAGCATCCTTCATGCTTGCATAAAAAACAAAGGACAGGCAACTTTATCTTGTGAGCCGCCCAGTAAATTCTGGAATGTAGCTTCTGTTTTTTACCCTCTAAATTTGCATCAATTGTTTCTTGGTTTCTGGGTCATTTGTCAGCATTATAAACCTGGGAAACCATTCTTTTTACTTTTCCAGAAATTGTTTTAACATAATTTTAACTTTCCCAGTTGTTGTTTGACATTATTTGAGCTGCCAACTTGTTTTGTAACATTCTGCCAATAAAGCAAGGGCTTATCAGACCTGCTGGAAACCAGACATGCCATTGTGAAGAAGTCTTAATTTACCATTTCATGGGTTCCTTTGACTTGTCTGAAACTGAATCTTCAGAGATGAAGATAGTTTTGTTTGTTGGTCTGCTGCCAGTACCTGCTGGTTTCAGTGAGCTGTGACCAATAATGTGTTGCTTAGCATCCATGTTTAATAAGCCATGGCGATGATGTCAAATCTGAACTCTTAGATTTTAAGGACAATCTCATAAAAATACCACAACATTAAATTGTCAATAGTATCTGGTGTCCCTTGGTTTCATCAATTATTTAATGATTAACAGTGATTCACATGAAAAGATTACTCAAGAACATTCTTTTAACTCTCCTTTATTATAATAATTGCTTAAAATTGACAAGATTTTCTAAGCAAATTGTTTTTTACTTGGTAAAATGTAATGTTATGTTCTGTATGGATTTGCATTAGATGATACTTTGTAAGAAAGTACTGGGAACTTGTTGCAAAGATGGAAATGATTATTTTGGTGGGGAGCAGACAGCACATGGTCTATCAGTGATGTTCCTAATTGTATCAATGAAGATAAATTGTGTGTCTTACTTATCAAGGAGCCTGGCAGTCTGGTCTATGTGGCCAGGTAATAGAGGCTTGAAGCATAATGTGAACCATTGGCTGCAACTGAACATTTGTCCGCCATTGTATTTTTGGGAAAGACACCACTATTTTGTCTGTGGTTTCCTGTTTGCAATCTTTATGTTGTCTTGTGTTTTCATCTTTAAAAAATAAAGATGCATAATTTCCCATATTATTCCATTTATATAACTTGCAAATAATAAATTGAGTAAGAAATTTATTTTAAAAAGTTTGAAAATATCATTGAAAATTATGTTGCACCATTACATATATTTTATTACTTTCATTTTAATAGTTTTAAGTATTAAAACTGTGTAAAAACTGTTTGAAGTTAATAGCTTTCAGTCTCTATTGTTGTATTCATGGAAGAAAATCTTGACAATTAATTGCAGTTGCTAAGATACAAACAAATCATACAGTCTTGAATTTCATATCCCTCTGGTAACTTTACCAACAGTGAACAATTTTTTGTGACTCATTCATGCATTGATGGTTATTTAGATTAAAAAAAAACATAATCTCTTATCATATTTTGTTTATTCTTGACAATCATGGAAATAAGGAGTTTTTGATGACCAATGCAGTGTTCTTAGTCCAAGTTTGGCCAGGTGGAGTATTGATATTAGCATCCCAAACTAATTTCCATACATTTAACACTTGCAACTTTGAAAAGCTTTATTTATATTTGAAAAAGGTGTTGAAACGTTGAAACAAATAAATATGTAAAGTAATATTTTTCTGGGTAATTATCAAACTTATCAATACTTGAAGTGACATTGAAATGTGTATTGTTTGGAGTTAATTTTTCTTTATATTTTGGAACTTTTTTCTGGCTGAAGAGGACTGGCATAAAGTACATTTGGCATGGGTAACAGTTATGTTCCCATGTCTATATACACACACCTGGTCAAGGTCCATTTTCCAGTTGCTTTATTTCCATACATGGAGTGTGTACCTGCCACTTTGAAGACCTTCTCACCATGGCATTTTCAATTCAAATGTTTGAAATCTTTCTGAAGCAGTACCTGTTCACTGGTTGTTTACAGAGTGCACAAAACTACATGGACAAATTGGCTACAAAACTGTCTGTTATTGTAGCTTCCCCATTGTTCACTGCTCATAAAACATGGCATACCCAGTGCTTTTAGGTGTCTCAGGGTGAAAGGTACAACTGTTCCCAGGTGTGAAAGTAGCAATTGTTAATTTTATTCTTGGCCTCCTGCCCATCCTCCTAGGTCTAATTCCCAGGTTGCACAGGTATGGTTACCTGGTGGTGCCTCTCCAGAGATGTCCTGTGATTTTTTGTCTGTCCAGTGAGTATACCATTAAGTTTTTAAACTCTTGGCTATATTTACAAAATGGAACCATTTTGTTTTCCTTAATGGTTTTGTAAAAAAAAAGCTTGAATTCTATTTAAAAAAACATATCTATAAATATAAGATGTATTTGTGTCCATTACACACAATTAAATTCCAAAACTCATACATTTTGTTTTTATGCTGTGACAATACAAATTATACTTCAAATTATCAGAACCAAAAATCAGTCCAGAAGCAAATTTTATTCATCAATATGTATACAAGTTCTTAGTCGAGTATAATTGTAGCTTAACTTAGTTTCAGCCCATTACTTAACATGATATTATTATTGTTACACCAATACTCACGGCAGAATGTGTAAATGGTTGGAATCCTTTATGTCTGGTCAAGCGATGGGACTTCACAGAGGTGCCTGTCAGTCTTTAAGGGTGTAATACACATAGAGCATTCAGACAGCTGACCACCCCAACTGCTGGACACTAATTAGAAACACACTGGGCATGCAGCTGATTGACTGCTTCAGATGCTACCTGATACACCAATCTTCCTATAGGTGTATCTATAGGTTTATGTGCAACAGCATTGTATTTGTTACTGAGTTTGTAGGTATGTTGGCACATTTTTGCACTGATTTTGAAGATGCTTGTTTGGGTTAACAGGTTTATCACATGTCAGTCTCCATCTTAGATACATAAGGAGATATGCACCTGGTCTTTGTTGTAACCAACTGACATTTGAGCCTGTCCAGAATTGATCAATGGACATTCATTTGGGGGTAATGGAAAGCTTATTTTGCTCACTGGTGTCTTAAAAAATACATCATTGCTGTGGAAGCATGTCTGAAATATTTTTTGAGCGACCTGAGGAATTGTTTGTCATAATTTTAAACAGGGTAGTGTTTGGACACTCAGGTCACATAAATATGCAAAAATGCAGAACATGAAAGCAGGATGATTTATTCAGAGTATTTGTGGTTGCCATGACAGCATTTTGTTTAATTAGCTGTATTAGCACAGAAAGTGCTCATAGGGAACTTTTTTGATATACATGTAGTTTTATCTGTCATTCCTCAGTCCTTGCATTGGGAAACTTAATCTTAGAACGACCTTTCATCTTGTACTCAGGGGCAGATTTTAACTTAACTAAACTGGAATGATCCAGGTGGCTCTCCTCAAAGATGGTCTTAATGTTTTGGTCTGTTTCATGTGTAGGTCACCAGGGCTACAAAAAAACGATTTTAAATTGAAAACTTCAAAAATCTTCTCTGAAACCACAAGTGTCAGGGGTTAAATGTTTGGTGTTTGACATCATCTAATGGTCCTCTACTAAGTTAATATAAAATTCCACTAGGGATCTAAACTGGCTTCGCCTCAGGGGTCGCATGATTTTATAAGATGTATGTTTTTAAAATCTTTTACGAAACCTTAAGGGTCATGGGTTTAACATTTGGTGTGTAAAATTATATGATGATTCTTGTCAAAGTTTGTTTAAATATTGCCACTGCAGGGGTCAGAAATTACCTGGCCCAGGTGCTACTTGTTTTCCTTATTATTATGTGAATGGTATAAACTTTAAATGTGTTCACATTAAGTGTGTGTCAAACATTGTAAAACCACCTAAAAACCTAGATGAAAAACCAGTTATTGAACAAACATAACAAAATCTACATGAAGTTTTGCCTAAGGCCTTTATGCCCTCTGATTCTTTATAATATGAACATTTTTTGCACATTTTGCCTACGGAATTTTGAAATGTGTTCAAAATCTGAATGCAATTTGTTTTTCTTAGGGACTCTTTGCCTTTATTGTATATAAAGTGTAGATGGCTTTATGGCATTCTAGGGATGAAAGAAAAACATTTAAAAACAATCATTGTGTAATATCCTATCGGCTTTTCTTTGAACTCCGTTGACTTTGAGCTGCTTTGCAGTGTGTCTTGTCTCATCTGATCTATCAGTGCACTTCTGTCTATAACAATGAAGTATGAATTATCATTTCCCATTTTGTATGCAATGTATTGACTAAGGGGAGTTATTATTAGCAGCATGTTATTGTTCCATCACAAGATCACTGCTAATGACCGGCCAGTGTTAATGGGCCCTATCTGTGTGCCTATCTCTGCTAGTCATCAATGTGTCAGTGCTGTATGCCATTGTGCACACACCTCCCTTTGTAGCCAACAAACCCAGTGCTGATACTTGCGTTGAAAGGTTCATGGGTTAATGATGGTGTGGTGTTTTCTCAACAGACCATTAGGTTTGATTTCGTTCCAAACCTCTCTAACCTGCCAATATGTAATTGGTAATAGAATCTCCTGCTAACACTGGCTAGCCCTAATCATCAATTACCTGGGTAATTCTGCAACTGTAAATGTTACAACATTAGTCAGTTTGTCAAATGTAGCAGAAAATGATAATTTCTTATCGATATGAGACATTTTTTAAGGAAAGTCTGTGTATATTTTACCAGAACAAGTTTCGCCCTTGCCTCACATGTTTTGCGTTTGGCTACAGGTCATTTCTAGGTATTCTGACAAATTATATTGAAGCCCTATGATGGAATTGTAAGAAAATGTAGGCAGATACTCAAGCCTTGAAACCATCTATCATGTTTGATCAAGTCCTGTAATAAAAACTGCCTCATCATCAATGCACTTGTTTGGGCAATACATGCACAAACTGAAATGCATATTTTAACACGTTTTCTGATGACTGTAAATTGTAATATTATGAGTTTTTCTGAACATGCCAAGACATAATGAGCTTCCTATTTTTTGAGAACTGTTTAAATCATTGTTAATTTTTAGTGACACTTCACATCTCATCAGTTACACTACTCGTATATGTTCTAAGACACATTTGCGAACTACGTGGCTCTCATAATGTTGGTGTTGAAGCAAAATCTCAAGCTTTGTATCTTTTTGCGAAAAAATTTAAGAGCATTCGGTTTTCCTATCGGACTGGTAATAGATTTATAGAGGAGTGAAAGGCTTATTCCATCAGACAGGATTAGGATTCTTTCCCATCAGTGTACAAAATTCTGACATAAGCTTCAGAAGAAATTCATATTGCCTTCTAGCTGTAGCTGCTTGCTTGTCCCTGACTGGGATTTAACCCTTTACCTCTTACCACAGAAGCATAGTGAAAATGGTATGTTCAAAAAACATAAAACTTGAATAGCCTGGGAGTAACTCGCAAACTCGCTGTCTGTTAAGGTTTTATGCTGTTTGCTGCTCACCAGTACCTAAGGGTTGGAAATGAAGCCTTTTAAACTTGAATCTAGTAAGAAAGTCGTTTCATTAAATTTAACTTTCTAAGGGACAACAAATGGATAAAAAATATGTATCTAAGTGTTAAAGGGTTAACTAGTGTTTTTACGCTGGTCTTTGACTTTTCTTACATACAGGTAAGAGTCTCTGTCTGTCTGCTTTTCTACCACTGATTCCACTGATGGAACGCTTTTTACATGGTGTTACTTGGCCATATGGCCTCTCTTGAGAACCCTGAAGCTTAGTTTTTACTTCATCATGTAAATGAGTAACATGTCACATGAAACAGGACTTGAAAAATAGCTCTTGCTTTGTTCATTAATATTTTGCTACCAAGTCTTTTCTATGATGTAATTTGATCTGTGCTCAATAGCATGACCTCAAGTTTGGTGATTATGACAGCTATGTGTCTGTTAGTAGCTAGCCAGGGCTGTTTTCTTCATCATAGAATGTTATTCTCGTCAATGTTTTCTAAGGTCCCTCCAGATGATAATCTAGCCAGGAAACAAGTTAGTGTTGCTTGAACGCCTTCCAGGTAGCAACCTGACAAGAGAATGAACAATGTTGATGGCAATAACATATGTTCTTGTGTAAAGATACACATCCTGAGGTATTAATTCTTATTAAATGCCAGAATATTTGTTCATGTCGACATTCTTGGCTTAATCCATTAATGCCGAGTGGACTCTCCCATCCTTCTAAATTGGATCAATTTATTTCCAAAATTAGGGATGTCTAGTATATTTATTTCTATATTTAGAACATTTCCTACAGAAATTCCTTAAAGCAAACAGTGCAGACCCTGATGAGACGCCGCATCATGCGGCGTCTCATCTGGGTCTTCGCTGTTTACCAAAGCCTTTTTTTTGAAGACGCTAGGCATACATGGGTTAATTCTGTCCGCACTAATGCACTCGTCTTGATGCCTTGCTTCTGACGTTAACTGATGACATGCAAATAATTGTACAGAAAATGTTACACTTGGGGATACATAAATAGCAGGAGGTATTGTAATTCACAAGAATGTTCCTCTCTATGCAAAGAATTATAACCGTATTATTTACAGGAGTAATTATACAATGCTTGGAATGTAACTGGGCTGGCATATTTCTAGAAATTTTAATTAAAAACAAAAACTGAATAAAAAATATTATACTTTCAGTTTGAAACTAATGCATACATTTATAGGTTTTTTATAATTTTTAAACATATCCAAATTAATCATTGGTTTTGAAATAGTTTTTGTGTGAATTCAAATATTTTTAAGTTGAATCAAGTATTAGATTGGTTAAAGCCAAATTTTAGTTAAATATACATACCTTATCAGGCCTTTTAAAGTGCATTGCTTTTCTAACAAAGACAGCAGAAAATCTAACCAGTGCAAAATTGGTAAGCGCTGACTGAAAGGTTCTTTGCAACTACATTATTAGCCTTCATCAGCATGCAACAACACACAAATTGGAGTCCTGATTTGTTGACCATGTTTGACATGAACAGAGTAATCGGATGTGAAATTTTCTGACATTTTATGTCTGACACGTAGTTTCCATGTTGTAGAATGCTTGATAAATATAGATGTTATTAGCCGGATTTTTTTCGAAAAAATCTCGGCTTATAGATTGATGTTGTCGGGCGGGCGGGCGGGCGGGCGGGGTGGCGGCGTGCTCGAAAATGTTAAAGTTCTTATTTCATGGTATAACTTTGGTATGCTTGGACCTAGAGTCTTCAAACTTGACATGAAGGTTGGCCAGGATTAACAGATGACCACTGGTCATTTCAAGGTCATTCATTTGAAGGTCAAGGTCACTGTGACCTTCAATATAAAAAATGTTAAAGTTGTTATAACTTTGGTATGCTTGGACCTAGAGTCTTGAAACTTGACATGAAGGTTGGCCATAACTAGTTAGTAACCACTGGTCATTTCAAGGTCATTCATTTGAAGGTCAAGGTCACTGTGACCTTGAATGTAAAAATGTTAAAGTTCTTATTTCATGGTATAACTTTGGTATGCTTGGACCTAGAGTCTTCAAACTTGACATGAAGGTTGGCCAGGATTAACAGATGACCACTGGTCATTTCAAGGTCATTCATTTGAAGGTGAAGGTCACTGTGACCTTCAATATAAAAATGTTAAAGTTGTTATAACTTTGGTATGCTTGGACCTAGAGTCTTGAAACTTGACATGAAGGTTGGCCAGAACTAGTAAGTAACCACTGGACATTTCAAGGTCATTCATTTGAAGGTCAAGGTCACTGTGACCTTGAATGTAAAAATGTTAAAGTTGTTATAACTTTGGTATGCTTGGACCTAGAGTCTTGAAACTTGACATGAAGGTTGGCCAGAACTAGTAAGTAACCACTGGACATTTCAAGGTCATTCATTTGAAGGTCAAGGTCACTGTGACCTTGAATGTAAAAATGTTAAAGTTCTTATTTCATGTTATAACTTTGGTATGCTTGTACCTAGAGTCTTCAAACTTGAAATAAAGATTGGCCAGTACTAGAAGATGACCACTGGTCATTTCAATGTCATTCATTTGAAGGTCAAGGTCACTGTGACCTTAAATGTTAAAATGTTAAAATTGTTATAACTTTGGTATGCTTGGACATAGAGTCTTCAAACTTGACATGAAGGTTTGCAAGCACACTTAGATGACCACTGGTCATTTCAAGGTCATTCATTCTAAGGTCAAGGTCACTGTGACCTTGAATGTAAAAATGTTAAAGTTCTTATAACTTTGGTAGGTAAAAATGTTAAAGTTCTTATTCCATGTTATAACTTTGGTATGCTTGTACCTAGAGTCTTCAAACTTGACATAAAGGTTGGCCAGTACTAGAAGATCACCACTGCTCATTTCAATGTCATTCATTTGAAGGTCAAGGTCACTGTGACCTTCAATGTTAAAATGTTAAAATTGTTATAACTTTGGTATGCTTGGACCTAGAATCTCAAACTTGACGTAAAGGTTTGCAAGCACACTTAGATGACCACTGGTCATTTCAAGGTCATTCATTTCAATGTCATTCATTTGAAGGTCAAGGTCACTGTGAACTTAAATGTTAAAATGTTAAAATTGTTGTAACTTTGGTATGCTTGGACCTAGAATCTCAAACTTGACGTAAAGGTTTGCAAGCACACTTAGATGACCACTGGTCATTTCAAGGTCATTCATTTGAAGGTCGAGGTCACTGTGACCTTGGATGTAAATATGTTAAAGTTGTTAATACTTTGGTATGCTTAGACCTAGAGTCTTCAAACTTGATATGAAGGTTGGCCAGAACTAGTAGATGACCACTGGTCATTTTAAGGTCAAGGTCACCGTGACCTTGAATGTAAAAATGTTAAAATTCTTATTTCATGGTATAACTTTCTTATGCTTGGACTTACAGTCTTCAAACTGGACATGAAGGTTGGCCAGCACTAGTAGATGACAATTGGTCATTTTAAGGTCATTGAAGGTCAAGGTCACTGTGACCTTGAATGTTAAAAATTAAAAGTTGTTTTAACTTTCGTATGCTTGGACATGGACTTTGCCATGACTAACAGATGACCACTGGTCAAGAGAACAACTGGTCATTTTAAAGTCTTTCAATTGACAGTGACCTTAAATGTGAATATTTTTTTCATGATTTAACTTTGGTATGCTTACCACTGGTAATTTCAAGGACACTATTATTTCAGTAATTTAAGTATTGCATTGACAAAAACACGAAAGGTACTTTCCTGTCATTTAAATCAAAAATCCGGCTTCAATGCGGTCATCTCCGACCGCGGAACTCTTGTGTTTTGTACTTAAATTATATTTCAACGGTTTAAAATTAGCTATTGTTTCTTACATATTAGTGATTTTGTGGGCAATATCAATTGGTCACTCAAAGTAAAGCTTGTGGATAAAAAAAACACATAAGAATGCTGTATTAAGTTTTCAGACATGCATTTCATTGATGCCCTTACCCACAAATTAAAATGTTGGATAACATAAGTTGTACGCATTTGCTCTCATCACCTACCTGGTGAACCTTTCCCATGTTTAAGATTTCAGTTTCAGTGGCATTGATTTGCATTCAGCAAGTAATTGACTTGCAATAATTGGCATTCTGCAAGTACATGGCATCCTTGTTTGTTTTCTCATGGCTTTGGTAACTACGATAAATTCTTGTAACATACATGGCAACAAGCATGGGTAATAATGAAAGAAAGCATATAATAATAAAATAGATTTTTGAATATTTGTTAATCTTTCTTTTTCCTAAATGAATCTTCAATTAAGGAATGAACAAAGAGTTCTTTTTCTCCCCCACTTCTTCAGGATGATTGATGATTGATTTATAGGAACTGCAATGGCTGAGTAAGGCTGGCCACATAGGGTGAGAACGGATCCACTAAAAACTCACAGAGGAAATGGAAGGTTTTGTGGGCCAGATCAAAAGAATGGGATAGAAATAAAAAGAAATGCTTCAAAGAAACATAGTGATTGGAGAAAACATTTTATATGCAATATATTTATTGTTTTACAGCTCTGACCAGTTGCTGCCTGTTAATTACATTGTCAGTCAACTGCCTGTGCTGTGAACAGTAGAACAGTAGTACGCTTGTATTGATTCAATTCCCTAGCCTGTTTGTATCCAATAGTCTTTGATCAGCTTAAATCATGCCAAATGATTACATTGAAATACTATTGGGTCTCAATGAGATGCTCACACCGTGGTGATTCAGTTCTGATAATTAAAAAGCATATTGCTATACAATTGTTATTGATGTATTCCAGCATGTTTAAGGAGAAAACTCTTCTGACCAAAATCAGATTTCCTGCCTTTATCAAATGATACACAAATTGCAAAACTCCCGTTCATACTTTGACAAATCTTTAAATAATTTCCCTGGGCTCTGTTGTGTGGAGGTTTGATGCTAATTGCAGTTAAAAAAAGTAGCAATGCTGACTGCTAGTTCACTATAGGATGAAACAAACCAAGATCCATCTGTTCATTTGAGCTTCTAGCTGGTGGAAATTGAAGCAATTCAGCTCAAACTAAGCACTCTAATTCTCATAGATTAAATACACCAACAAACTATGTCAGACAAAATTTTATTTTTTCTATAAACATATATATATTTTCTCCCCATGCCTTCCGGCAGTTCGAGCAAAGGACGAGAGCGAGTTAGAATATAACCCAGAGCACGTGCCTTCTAAACATCATGGCTACCATGATAACCCATTCTCACATGGTTCTGGTAATGTTAACTTTGTGCTTCCTTTCTACATTGTCCTGCTTCTTTAGATTTCTTTGTCTCTTTTGAGTAATTCATATGGGGACCTAGGGTCCAGTAGACGTCTATGTTGTCCTGTGTATGTCTTGTGAATTATTTGGGACTGACCGCGACACAATGCTGAGAGGTAGGCTTCAAGGGTAATATTCTATAAATGTTACCCATGTATAAAATTTCAGTACACCGAACACTTCTAAAGATTGATCAAGGCACTCCCATTCATTACACTCCAGTTTGTACTATTACTATTTACATTAGAAATGTAGATGACACACTCCAGTTTGTACTATTACTATTAAATTAGAAATGTAGATAAATATTTGTGTCCTTTTTTTATTTGTTTATTCACATATTTTATGTTTAAATTGCTTAATTCAAGCTTTTTTCTGTACATACATCTTTTGTTGGCATATAACTTATGCATATGTGCATAGTGCAATGTCACCAGTATATGGAAACCTAGTTGCATGTATATGTAACCACAATGCATGCAAATTGAGTGGTGTGTACCCATGGCACATGAAAGCAAGTGTCATGTCAACATGGTTCTTAGTGGCATGTAACCATTATCTTGTGGATAACTGTCAATCAAGTGGTAAACAAATGCACATGGATGCATATTTCAATCAATTCTCTGTAAATGCTTAGACAAATAAAGTAAAGACATTGCTATAAATGTTTGTCTCCTGGTGAATTGTGCATGGGGTCATGTCATATGAACAGCAAAGCCTTATCACTTGCATGTGTGTGAATTTAGTGCACTGCCATTTTATTTTCAATAACATTGCATGTTTATAACAAAGCCTTGTTGTAACTCTGTTGTCTTAAACATTATTTTAATCTTGTTTTAAAGCAATTTTATGAATGTATTAGAATGATTGTTAATAAAAAAGTAATTTTATTGTTTTAATTTTAACATACAGTATACATTTTGTTAGAATGTTTGTTATCCTTCATTTATTGTTTCATTTATTATGATTAACCATACATTAAACATGTATTTTATTGTACCGATATTATGTTAACATAGTGTTTCTTAATGTTGTGCCTAAATATTTAAAACAAGACCAGCAACTCTGTTCATACAAATATATGCAATGTAACTGATGAGTTGTGGTTCCTTGCAGCCCCTGGTTCAGCCCCCAGGAATGTGCAAGCCCGTCCACACAGCACGCAGACCATTGTGATTGATTGGCAGGAGCCTGAGATACCCAATGGTATCATTCAGGTGGGTGGTGTGAAAAGTAGCCATTATTGATGGAATCATTTGATTTGATGGTGTAAAAAAGTTCACATCGATGGCATCATTAAGAGGGGCGGGGGGGGGGGGGTAAGTAGAAAATAGTCTACATTGATGGCATAATTCAGGTGGGTGTTATAAAAATAGTCTACATTGATAGCATAATTCAGGTGGGTGGTATAGAAAATAGTCTACATTGATGGCCTAATACAGTTGGGTGGAATAGAAAATAGTCTATATTGATGGCATTGTTTAGGTGGGTGGTATAGAAAATAGTCTACATTGATGGCATAATACAGGTGGGTGGTATAGAAAATAGTCGACATTGATGGCATAATACAGTTGGGTGGAATAGAAAATAGTCTATATTGATGGCATTGTTTAGGTGGGTGGTATAGAAAATAGTCTATATTGATGGCATTGTTTAGGCAGGTGGTATAGAAAATAGTCTACATTGATGGCATAATACAGGTGGTGGTATAGAAAATAGTCTTCATTGATGGCATAATTCAGATGTGTGCTATAGAAAATAGTCTACATTGATGGCATAATACAGGTGGGTGGTATAGAAAATAGTCTACATTGATGGAAGATTTCAGATGTGTGGTATAGAAAATAGTCTTCATTGATGGCATAATACAGGTGGGTGGTATAGAAAATAGTCTACATTGATAGCATAATACAGGTGGGTGGTATAGAAAATAGTCTACATTGATGGCATAATACAGTTGGGTGGAATAGAAAATAGTCTATATTGATGGCATTGTTTAGGTGGGTGGTATAGAAAATAGTCCATATTGATGGCATTGTTTAGGTGGGTGGTATAGAAAATAGTCTGCATTGATTGCATAATACAGGTGGTGGTATAGAAAATAGTCTACATTGATGGCATAATTCAGATGTGTGCTATAGAAAATAGTCTACATTGAGGACATACTTTAGGTAGGTGGTATAGAAAATAGTCTTCATTGATGGTATAATTTTGGTAGGTGGTATAGAAAATAGTCTACAATGATGGCATTATTCAGGTGGGTGGTGTAGAAAGTGGTCAAAATTGATGACATTATTTGGATGGCTGAGGGAATGTATACCCATACTTAAATTTCTATTTCATGGCTTCTGTCAAGTTCTGTGTTTTTGTAAGTGCAATTCCACTCTGACTGCCTGTTCTTTTTCATGGCTTCTCTATGTTCTAAAAGTGATTATGATATACCACCCTGACTTGCATGTTCTATTCCATGTATTATGAGTGTTCTATATGTGCAATCCCATCCTTAATTGCCTCTTCTATACAGGGATACAAGGTGTTTTACACGACCAATCCAGACCTGCCAATAGTGCTGTGGAGCAGTCAGGACATCACAGGGGACACCAAGATGACCACCATCAGTGGTCTGACCCCAGACAGGACCTACACTATCTGTGTTCTTGCCTACTCCAGTATGGGGCAGGGGCCACTGTCCATACCTGTACAGGTCATGACGCGCCAGGGAGGTACGTGTCATATTACCTGTCATTTGACAGAATTTTGCAGAGCTTCCATATGAGCCTCGCTTTAAGAAAAAGGGGTTTAATGCGTGTGCATAAAGTGTCGTCCCTAATATGCCTGCGCAGTCTGCACAGGCAAATAAGGGACAACACTTTCAGATTTTATGGTATTTTTTGTTTGAAGAAAGTCTCTTCTAAACAAAAATGCAGTTAAAGTGGAAAGTGTTGTCCCATATTAGCCTAATTACACATGCTAATCTCAGACGACACTTTTCACACATGCATCAAACCTCATTTTCCAGGAGGTTCATAACTTTTTTATTCATATGGGATAATTGATCTGATCAGACCAATTTATGCAAATAAATTTTGCATTTAGAGGTCTATCAAAAAGTCAATTGCACATTTGCCCTGTTTCATACCATTGTTTAAGACGAGTTAGGTAGCCTACAACTGGACCTTTGCGTCTCACACATAGCTGCTCCATTACTCTATTGCTGCCCCCTGGCCCACAATGCATGCTGGTACAAGCGCATGAAGCAATATGCACACTAAGCGTTATTAGCGTGTTGGCATGTCATGTGACATTGATGCGTCTGCGAGTGTCCCCCACCCCCAGCATGCCCCTGTGTGCTGGTATTGAAGGCTTGGTGCAGCCTGCGTGTTCTGTGGTGTCTAGTAGTTATAAACATGTCTTTGTGTCCGTTTCAGTTTGTGTTTTATGTCTTGTATGCCACCATTTGAAGAAGTCGTGGTGGTATATTGTTTTGCACATCAGCATAAAGTAGCGGATACAATTTACAGAAACTATAACAAAGAAGTTGTTTTTCATGTTTTGAACGTCTGTGTTTGACAGTTTTGCTTTGTTAACAAGAATATGTCCATAGAAATGTGTGTACATTGTTTTCCTTGGTTACATTTGATAGACTAGAACAAATTTTGTGCATGAGTAATAAGATACTAATACTGACCACTCACCAATTAGATGATAACACTAACCTGTTGGGAGGGGGGATATTTATAGCATCTTTCTTAGATGTATGAGGTTTTTTACCATTATAAATATTCTGTTATTTTCATTTTGTGAATATGTGGTATTTTATTTTTTTCAAAAAAAATTCAGTGACATAGATACAAAAAATGAAACTGAATATCTATTGCTTAAAAAACATGTATAGTTTACCCAAAATATAATATTTTTTTTCCATGGTGATGTGTTTTATAAGTGCAATCACTAATTAAGTTAAATTACAATTTGAAACCATGGATAATTTATTTTTGTGAAGAAAATGAGAAATTTGCTATAGTAATATGCCCTGTTCACCTGAGAGAGTGGAGAAAGGGGAAAATTCTTCTCTCTGACCTCCACCTGTCCATATTTTGTATGTGTGCTCATACAGTGTTGCATTGGAGAGGAGTCGGGGTTGCGGGCTGTGGGGTGGAAGGGTGGAGGTTTTCTGAGTATCACTTTCTTGTTATGTGTCCAGTTTGCTGTTACAACAGCATGACGACTGTTGCACCAAGTTTAAAATGCACTCTCTGCTTCATGCACACTTTCTGAGCACCCTGAAGCGTGCAAGAACACCCAAAGTATTGATGGTTTGTTTTGAAAAAATAGAAGTGTTTATGTAGAAATCTCTGTATTTCTAGCTCGTTCTTGTATTATTAAGTAAATTAAGCGGATTAACTGTACATGTTTAGCCATATTTATTTAATACCTATAACTAAGATATTTATTGAGGAAACAACATGATTATTAATCTGTAATCTTAAATAATACTTAAAAAGGTAGATGTTCTTGCAAGCTTTGTTGTACCATGTAACCATAGCAAGTATAACATAACCTTGTTCACATCACAGCCCCAGATGCCAGCATTAATATGCTGAATAATAAGTTTGCGGGTAAGTGCTCAAGACATGCCCCTTGTTCACTGTGCTCACCTTCACATGTACAGCTCTTTGAAACTCCACACTGTGAACCTTTCTTTCTCTTCTTCCTCTGAGGCAATTGCAGTTCAATGCAAGTTGAGGTCAGGGCAAATGCAGTCTATTGCAAATTTAGGTCTGGGCAAATGCAGTATATTGCAAAGTTAGGTCTATTGCAAATTTAGGTCAAGGCAAATACAGATAGTCTATTACAAATTAATTTGGGGCAAATGCAGTCTAAGACAAATTTAGGCCAGTGCAAATGCTGTTTACAGCAAATTTAGGTCAGTGCAATTGCAGTCCAACACAAATTTAGGTCTGACCTAAGGGCTAATTCAGTCCAATCCAAATTTAGTTACAAAGGAATTCAGTTCAGGGCAAAAGAAGTACAAGGCATTTTCAGTCAAGCAATTTCAGTTCAAGAAAAATTCAGTCAAAGGCAAACATACTTGGAGGCAAATTCAGTCCTAAGCTAATTAAAATACAAGCAAAAACAGTCCAAGTTTAATTCAGTCAAAAGGGAAACTATTGCAAAAGCAAAATTTCTGTCACTTTGCAACACTCTATTCAGACTGGGACATGAACTTGGTATTGATTGAACATTTAAAACATGATTGCATGGGGCATGGCATCAGCATAATGACTCCTAATTGACCAATTGTCAATCAATATTTTGCCTTTTGTGATTAAACAACTGTAAAATCATCAACACAAATGTAGTGTTTTCTAAACTACCTAAACCATCTTAAGTGATGTGATATTGGCAATATTCATTGCATTGATCATTGCAAGAGGGGAGGGCTGCAGTTGTCTCCCATGAGGATTAATTTGTCCTTTGAATTTCAGAATCTGTGAATGTGTTTTAATATTAAAGCCGACTTTTATTGGCTGAACACACTGTCAGAAGACTACAAAATGTGGGGAATGATGTTTGTTTAGCTTTATTTTTTCTTGCGTGGCTCTAATGTTTTAAATATATTTCAACATCCAATAAAACCTAGCCTTGATTTCTGAAGGCGACCAGTAATTGTAAATGTTTTGTTATGTCTAGTTTGTATATTTTCTTTCAGCTTTCTCTGCATCTATCAGAATGAATTTATTTCTGACACTTTGGAGGCTGTTAACATGCTTTGATTTAACAACCATTATAAATGCCCATTTAACCAGTTCCCCCAGAAGAAGCTTAGTGAAAATGGCTTTTGCAACCAGCATAAAACCAGAACAGCTTGGGAGTAACTGTGTAACTTGAGTCTGTTCAGGTTTTATGCTTTTTTTTGCTCATCAGTATGTAAGGGTTGAAAATGAAGGTTTTGAAACTTCAGTTAAAGTAAGAAAGGTATGTTATTAAATGTATCTTTCTAAGGGACTACACATGCATCAAAATATGTATTTAAGTGGTAAAGGGTTAACCTAACTGGCAACTGCTGCAAGAATACTGTGTGCTTAACCCATTTATGCCTAGCGTCCTGAAAAAAGGACATTGCAAACAGCGTAGACCCAGATGAGACGCCGCATAATGCGGCGCCTCATCAGGGTCTACACTGTTTGCTTAAACGAAATTCTGTAAGAAATATTCTTAAAATAGAAATAAATATACCAGACATCCCTAATTTTGGAAATAAATTGATCCAATTTAGAAGGATGGGAGAGTCCACTAGGCATAATGGGTTAAATATATGATGATCATTTATATGATGCAGTTGGGGATGGGGCTAAATTTATGTAAGGCAGAATGGGAAGCAGATTTACAATAACTAGACTTGTGGTTTTTTTTGCATTCCTGTGAGAAATGGATGAATGGGGTAGGGGGGGGGGGGGGGGGGGGGTACCAAAACTCTGCTTTTTAGGCAAGCAGTCTATTACTGCATCCAAGATCCATATTCACCCAATTATTATTAAACTTAAGTATTAAAATAAAAGAACATTTTTCAAACTGTTTGTTCTAATAGAATAATACTGTTTAATATTATATAAAATTTATTATAACACTTCTTCATTTAGAACAAGCAATTTAGGACAATTTTACAGCAAATTTACAGCCTGTTTATATTCCAATGCAAAGCAATAGTTTTCATTGTTCCAAGTCTGTTCTTAAGTCTAAGAATGTGTTGGTGAATATGTGGCCAGGGCTACCAATATGGGGCCAGGGCTACCAATATGGGGCCAGGGCTACCAATATGAGGCCAGGGCTACCAATATGTGGCCAGGGCTACCAATATGTGGCCAGGGCTACCAATATGGGGCCAGGGCTACCAATATGGGGCCAGGGCTACCAATATGGGGCCAGGGCTACCAATATGGGGCCAGGGCTACCAATATGAGGCCAGGGCTACCAATATGAGGCCAGGGCTACCAATATGGGGCCAGGGCTACCAATATGGGGCCAGGGCTACCAATATGAGGCCAGGGCTACTATTATGTGGCCAGGGCTACCAATATGGGGCCAGGGCTACCAATATGGGGCCAGGGCTACCAATATGAGGCCAGGGCGACCAATATGGGGCCAGGGCTACCAATATGGGGCCAGGGCTACCAATATGGGGCCAGGGCTACCAATATGGGGCCAGGGCTACCAATATGGGGCCAGGGCTACCAATATGTGGCCAGGGTTACTATTATGTGGCCAGGGCTACAATTATGTGGCCAGGGCTACTATTATGTGGCCAGGGCTACCAATATTTGGCCAGGGCTACCAATATGTGGCCAGGGCTACCAATATGTGGCCAGGGCTACTATTATGTGGCCAGGGCTACAATTATGTGGCCAGGGCTACTATTATGTGGCCAGGGCTACAATTATGTGGCCAGGGCTACTATTATTTGGCCAGGGCTACCGATATAGGCTCTGACTTTTATTTTGTTCTTTCATGTGTTTCTATTTTAAGCTTGTCTAGTTCATTTCTATGGCCTGCTCTTGAATGTTCCATGTTTTCCACAGTCCTGAATACATTGTTGTACTGTGAACCTTTACAATGAGGTGCTTTAATTGTAAGGTGTTAATTCTAGAACGCTTAAAACTGCTCTTTCATGTTTATATTCAAATTATAACTTAAAAAAATAGCTATGAGGAACAATAAAAAAAATGTATGCTCTGATGTATTCCAGAAATTAATGTTGAGTAATTGGTCCACAGTAGTCTTTTGGCTTTGTGTATATGTATATATACATCATGTAGGAGCAGCTTTTAATACCTTTGTTACTCTTTTTTTTCTTCAGTATTAGTATTGTGTCTAGAAAAAAAACTAGATTGTCTATGTATGGCCATTACACAAGAATTCCACATAAATGAGTACAGAACCAACTCCTGTGTGTTACATGTTCTAACCAAGACCCTACAATCTGAAAACCATCTATACTTCATGCTTTAGTAATAATCCTAAAACTGTCGTATTATATAACAACTAATAAGCATGCTTTTAATGGGAATTTATATATTTATATCTTTTACAATTTAACATTACCAGATTACAGACTTCCAGAATATGACTGATATATTAGAATGTTAAAATGATAAAATTAAATATATCTACTATTGGTGATTTGTTATGATGTAAAAGGTTGCTGTGTTCACGTATTTTGCGCATAAGCACGGCTGCACATGCATAATGATTAACAGATGCGTTGACAGCTTGTCGGAACAGCAACCCTCGACTGAGAATGTGCATATGTTTACTAACAGTCATGTTTTCTTTCCCCACCCATCTGCGGAATTTTAGAGACCATTGGTAAGCAATTCGTTGATGATTTGCTCTTTTAGTTTTATTAGCACTTATTTCTATGTATCTCTACACTTTCCAATATCTTCTAGGCTAAAGCTAGATTATTAAAAGTGGATGGTTAGAATTAAGTGTGTATGAAAGTATTTAACAATGTATATTAACGATTTCTTGTTAACTTTTCCCTGTGATTAAGACAGAACACAACAAGCTCATGGTGTAGTCGTCCATGTAGAGTTTGCATGACCAAAAACATTGATCCTTCCTCATAAACATTACGCATTTTTGTTTCTTGACACATGTACTAAATTTATGTACATAACATGATCACAATAGCTTTTGATCATAAGTACAGAACATGATTATGCATGATTGTTAACCCTGGAGTTACATTTTAATTCCAATGAGTGCCTATAACACACACTGATCAGTTGTATAGGATTACCCAGGGGATACCAGCTGCATCCTGACTTCTGTAGCTGCCATATGCACTTTGTAGCTTCCTTCTGCACTTTCAGTGACAGTATTCAAGGAATTATTTCTACAGTAAAATATTAAGTTCAAGAAGATACACATAAACTGTCAAGTAATTTGACAAGGTCAAAGAGTGTTTAAATTGTCATACATTTAAGTTCACAAAATATGTATTTTTATGCCCCCCTTGGAATAAGAGGGGGTAAATTGTTTTGCACATGTCGGTTGGTCGGTCCGTCCGTCGGTCGGTCGGTCCGTCCACCAGATGGTTTCCGGATGATAACTCAAGAACACTTACGCCTAAGATCATGAAACTTCATAGGTACATTGATCATGACTGGCAGGTCACTAGGTCAAAGGTCAAGGTCACAGTGACTCAAAATAGTAAAATGGTTTCCGGATGATAACTCGAGAGTGCTTAGGCCTAGGATCATGAAACTTTAATAGGTACATTGATCATGACTGGCAGATGACCCCTATAGATTTTCAGGTCACTAGGTCAAAGGTCAAGGTCACAGTGACTTGAAATAGTAAAATGGTTTCCGGATGATAACTCAAGAATGCTTTGGCCTAGGATCATGAAACTTCATAGGTACATTGATCATGATTGGCAGATGACCCCTATTGATTTTCAGGTCACTAGGTCAAAGGTCAAGGTCACAGTGACTCGAAATAGTAAAATGGTTTCCGGATGATAACTCAAGAATGCTTATGCCTAGGATCATGAAACTTCATAGGTACATTGATCATGACTGGCAAATGACCCCTATTGATTTTAAGGTCACTAGGTCAAAGGTCAAAGTCACAGTGACAAAAAACGTATTCACACAATGGCTGCCACTACAACTGACAGCCCATATGGGGGGCATGCATGTTTTACAAACAGCCCTTGTTTAATTATGCAATTATGTGGCAAACATTTTTGAAAAGGTATTGGAAAGTGTTTTATATTTCCGTATTTAAGTTATTTTTGGGCTTTGTTTATATTGGTTTTCAACATACTCTGATCATATTTTCAGGATTTGTCTTTTCTTTTGTGTTCCTTTTGTTTGGTTTATGTGGGGTGCTGGTTTATGTCTCATTATTTTGTGTAAAGAGCGAGGGACCTTGCATGCTTCGTCAGCCTAACTTTATATACTATACACGGACAGTAAGTATCATCATCAACAGATTGGACAATCTACCCTTGAAATCCAGATGATCCTTTCAGCATCAGTGCAATCAAGGCAGAAAGCCTATGCTCAAAGTCATTCAAGGGACAGGAAGTTGAATGACTATGGACTGTATCTTGTGTTATTGTGTGTCTGATTACTCAGACTGGTTTGTGTTTGATGTGCGTCTGCTGCGTGCGTTGCGACGCGCTCTGCTCCTGCCTTGCAAGCACCCACACTGCTCGCGCCGGGTATAGGCCCTATATGCCTCATAGTCAGGGGCTTGATATACCCTTAGTTGTAGCCTGGTAGATGGACTCTTTTTTTTTTTACTTGTCTACCTTGGCCTGACTCAACTGTAACACTTGTATTGTTATCTTTAGATTCTCTAAATGCCTATAATATCTTACCAACTGTGAAATATCATATGAACCGCTATTGACAGTTTTTTTCCAAATGCTCTTTTGAATTGTTTGAATTTTGAATTCTTATTATTTAATTAAGAAAGATATAATTAAAAATAAACTGGAATAAATGTAGATTTCAAGTCCTTAAAAGCTGCCATGAAGTTCAATGAATCATTCTGAATGCCTCTGAATTGCAGTCCCGCTGCAACCACGCAACCTCCAGGCGAAGGCGATCTCGCCAAATGAGATTGAGATAACATGGAGTGCACCGGAGGACGTGGCCAAGATCATCAGCTACACGCTGTACTACAACGATTCTGAAAAGCACACTATTGGTCACCACACTATCTACCCGCCAACCACACGATACAAGCTCTCTGAGCTCATACCCGATACTGTGTACAACATTCAGCTGGCAGCACGTAGCGCCCAGGGGGAGGGGGCGCGTACAATACTCGTCCAGGAGAAGACACCAGAGTTCAGTAAGCAGCTGTTTGTTGTCTGTTCAGGTGTTCAATGATCAATGTCCCAGGCTTGTATTTGCCAACCTCTTCTTAGACTTAAGACATCAAACAAATGCAAAGTGTTTTAAATTGTTTACATTTTTGACACACTATTTATTAAATTCAAGTATATATCAAAATGACTTAAGTCAATTGTATGCTTCAATTCTCCAAATTTTGAATAAGGGTTAAAGCCCAGATCATAATGAATTGTGACCTGTTGTATGCATGGTTTCTAAAAAAATTAGCATATTAATGAGAAAAGTTTTACTCACTGGCATATAGATAGAATGATTATTTATTACATAGCCAACAAAGTTTCTTGATATTTGGTGAACACACAAGTTATTTTTCTTTAGTCTTAGTCTATTATTTTGTCTAAAGTCTGGGCATAGGTTGGTGAAAACTTTGCCCCAGTGTTGTTATCCACTGAGATAGATATGAGCCGCACTCTGGGAAAACAGGGCTTATGACATGTGCATAAAGTATCATCAAAGAATAGCCTGGTCAGTCGGCACAGGCCAATCTGGGATATAAACTTTCCTACTAAACTGAATTTTCGTCTAGAAGAGACTACCTTTGAACAAGAAATTTGATTAAAGGAAAAAGTATCTGTATACTTTGTGCACATGCATGAAGCACGGTTATCACAGTGTGGGGGTCATATGATATTAAAACTTGTAGAAGGAGGCAGAACATAGAATAAGATCTTGAATTGTTGGATAGTAAATAATGGTAGGTTTTTACATTAGGCGTATTTGAATAGGTCAGATTAACTCAAATTGGATTATTTCTTACTTTTCTTGAGCTTAAAATATTGAAATATAAATATAAAAAGAAGAATCAAGTTTTCTACAGTGTTTAGCTATGGACTTTATTTTAAACAATATTTTATTTGTTTAATGTTTGCCTCAGTTTATTACACATTTGTTCTTGGTATCGTAATTATATTCTCACATTTACTCTGTATTCACTCAATAAGTTTACTTTCAACTGTAACTATTGTTGTTCAAAAAGTTCAAGATTGTGTCACCCATGCATTATGACACTGTCTTTTGCTTACAGTTTCATCACTATAAAAATATTGTACATTGTTTCCTATAACTTTTTGGGGTGCTGAAATATTTTGATTTAATTTATTACATTTTTTTAACTTCTTTAGTATCAGTGTACTTAAATGTTGTCTAGTGATCAATCACCTTCATTCATATCATCTTCATCTGATCATTAAAATTCCTATTCATCTGTGATACGAGATAGTTCCACTTTTGCAACCCTATTCAAAAAGAAAACATTGAGCATGCACCTTTCGGAAAAAAAACTAAAGCTTAAGCATCGGTCTGTACGAGAATGTGACCTATCTGTACTGCTGTCTCGCCTCGCAGCGCCCACAGCGCCCCCGCAGTCTGTTAGCGGCCGGCCACTGAGTCATAACTCAATACTTGTCGAGTGGAGCCCTCCGCCAGCAAATCAACAGAACGGAAACATTGCCGGCTATAAAGTTCTCTATGTCATTAATGAGGATGGTAAAACTGAGGTGGAAGCAGACGTTATGAGGGTGGGGGTCGTCACAAGGGCGCAGTTGGAAAACCTTGAGACGTGGGCAGACTATAAGATCTGGGTAGTTGCTTTCACTGCTGCCGGTGATAGCCCCATGTCCCCGCCTATCATAGTGAAAACACACGAGTCAGGTAAGTTTCTGCTGGAATGATGATGAGACTAAAACAATAACACCCAGCCCCACCCACATTTTACACCCCTCTCTCGCAAATTAACCTGCTCTATCTGACACATCTCTTTCGCTTACAGTGCTTCTCAGTGACATTCAATTGTTCGTTAGTGGCTCAAGTACTGAGTAAAAGTACCTTGAGCACTCTTTAAGTATAGCTCAATAGGTCATTATCAACTTAAAATGGCCCACAAGTCACCCGGGGCTGACTAGAAGCCGATTCTTGTCAACCTTGGGTGACTTCAAGCCGATACTAGTCACCTCTGAGTGACATGAAGCCAATTGTAGTCACACGGGGATGACATGAAGCCAATTCTTGTCACCCGGGGCTGACTTCAAGCCGATTCTAGTCACCCTCAAAATCAGCATAAAGTCACCCTTGGCAACAATTTTACTTTTTCAACAAATAATACATGATTTGGTCGTTCATATATGAGGGAATTTGTGTAAAAATACTACAAACATTAAGTCGAATTTTATCATATATGTATGTAATATATTCAAAAGCCACAATAGCCTATATTAGATACCTGGATGCGGTGCCGTTTGTTAAAAAAAAAAATCCACAGGTGATTAGAAGTCAATTCTTGTCACCCAGGGCTGACAAGAAGCAGATTCATGTCACCCTGGGGTGACAGCGTCGGCTTGAAGTCACCCGTGGGTGACAATATATGACAATATCCCTTGGGTACTGAAAATTTACTCAAGGGCACCTGGGCATACTTAAGTACTTTTAAGTAGTACCTGAGCCAACAATGACCAATCAAGCATCAGTTACCTGCCCTTCTTGCCTGCCCTGCCCTGAAATCTCTGAATGACACCTCTGCTCTCTGTACCTGATCTGACTCAGAGAATGCATCCAGCTTGTCCACTGACTGACTCAGTAGTTCTAGACATGCACGCCAATCTCGTGCATGGGCAGTTGGACATGACACCAGATGAGGCGCTCTCCGGGCCTCTGTTCTCTACTAGACTTCATTATACAAGCCTAACTCTGGGAATATTGGGTTGAAGGAATGTGCCTATAGTATAGTCCCCTGATTAGCCTGTGTAGTCTGCACAGGCTAATCTTCGACCACACTTTCCGATTAAAGTGGAATTTTGTTTAGAAGAGACTTCCTTTAAACAAGAAATTCCATAAATGATGAAAGTGTCATCCCTGATTAGCCTACACAAACTGCACAGGCTAGTCTTGAATGACCCTGAATGCATTAAGCCCAGTTATTCCAGAGAAAGTCTTATACCATTATTATCATTATTAGTTATCATCATCATCATCATTGCCATCACCTCACCTATGTTGTATTTGCAATCCTGTAGCATGGTGGTGATATTTTTAGACCCTTCTAACCATACCTAACACACTAAGACCTCATCCATCATTCTGACACATTCAGATACCATACAACACCACATTCTGCAATATGTTTGTGTTTTGTCAGGTTTAATAAAGTGTTGTCTGTGGAGCACATTGAACAATAAAAACAATTAATAGTTTTAAAATTCTCCATTAAAATCCTTGGTTGCCATAAGTTGATGCAGTTTTCTTGGTATGATATGATGAAAAATATGTGCTGCATTTTTAATTGCTAAATAATTTTAAAACAGTTGAGCAAGAGTTATCTTCTGAGCATGATAATACCCCCACAAATGAAGTTTAGGGGGGTATAAAGGAGTGAACTTGTCTGTCGGTCAATCCGTATTAAGCGTCTGCTCTCTCATTTAAGTTGTTATCATCCGATCTTCACCAAACTTGGTCAGAAGTTGTATCTAGATGATGTCTAGGTTAAGTTTGAATATGGGTCATGCCGGGTCATAAACTAGGTCAGGAGGTCACTTACTGCGTTTCAAATATTCAGCATGTTGTCCGCTCTCTAATTAAAGTAGTTTTCATCCAATCTTCACCAAACTTGGTGAGAAGTTTTATCTAGATGATCTATAGGCCAATTTTAAACATGGGCCATGCCGGGCCAAACATTAGGTCACAGGGGATACTTAGTGCGTTTGTTAATATTTAGCATTGTGTCCGCTCTCTAATTCAAGAACTTTTCATCAGATCTTCACCAAACTTGGTCAGAAGTTTTATCTAGATGTTGTTAAGGCCAAGTTCGAACATGGGCCTTGCGGGGTCAACAACTAGGTGACGGGGTCACTAAGTGCGTTTTAAACATTGAGCATGTTGTCTGCTCCCTAATTGAACTAGTATACTTCCGATCTTCACCAAAGTTGGTCAGAAGTTTTATATAGATGATCTCCATGCCTGGACAAAAACTAGGTCACAGGGTCACTTAGTGCGTTTTACACATTCAGCATGGTATTCTCTATTTCAAGTGCTTTTCATCCGCCTTTCATGTTGGGGTATTCGTCACATCTGTGACAAAGCTCTAGTTTTCAAACCAGGTAAGAACAATTGTTCAATACAGGAACAAGCTAATCAGGAATGACTCTTTCCTCCTTTTTGGAATTTTTCATTTAAAAGAAGTCTCTTTTAAAAGAAAAAAATCCAGTCTTTGCAGAAAGTGTTATTCTTGATTAGCCTGTGCTGACTCGACCACGGGCTAATCTGTGCCAATACTTAATGCCCAAATATTAAGCCAGGCTATCACTGAGTGTGACTCTTATGTAATTGAGATTGAATGGAATGACTGGACATACGTTCCAGCATGCTATAGCAAGAAGTTCTTCATGAGATCCATCAATGTCTTGCTCGACCCTCAAAAATTCAATCACAACAGTTTAACATTGGTATTTAATTCATTCCTAAGACTTGGTTTATTTATGCTCCTAGTCATCTCCACATTGCATTTTAGATTGGAAGACCCACCATTACCTGTAGCACACACTGTTTCTCTAGAATCCATTCTATAAATGTCACCACCTGGCCATGCTGTTGTAGTATATATAGTCAACTGCATGCATGCATGACATTTTTTATCTTTCTTATGCATTCCTTAATATTCAATTTCAATGTCTTGGCCGAGTTCTAGATAATATTGCAGTTAAAAAGTTAACATGTTTTTATGTATTTATATTGTCAGTATCTTTGTTTGTGCTTGTGTTCAATTCAATGTTGAACCGTAAATAATTCATATTTATTATTCCCTCTTGGCTCACTAAAAGGTTAATTCTATTTATTATTTGCATTGTTACTATCTGGGACTCTGCCAACACTTTTATGGACAGAATGGTCAATGTTCCTTTATCAACATATTTAAACAAATCATGTTAAGTATTTGTCGTCGTGTTTTGTTTATATTTAACTATTTATTATCATGTAAATCCGTATGTTTAAGTAATTCATAAATGAGTCTCCTTGATTTGTTCACCTCATTTCACCGCTATTTGCAACATTATCTTAGTACTAAATAAAGGCATCATTCATCCATCATTGCCTAAAATAACTGTTTCCACAGTCCCAAACGACCCTAAAAGGGTGACGGTGCAAGAAGTTAACTCCACCACGATTTACGTTGAGTGGCGACCGCCCAAAGCCAAAGACCGCAATGGAATCCTACGTGGTTACTACGTGTACTATGCCATCGTCGACGAGAATGGTGATCCCATTAGGGGACAGGAGAAATTCGTTGACACAAATGACGGCAACAAGAACGAGATGGTGATCACAGGGCTCCAGCCTGCGACCCGCTACCAGGTGTCAGTGGCTGCTTACACGCGAAAGGGGGATGGTGTGCGCAGCAAGCCAAAGCTTGTCAGCACGAAGGGGGCAGGTAGGTTGATTGCATACATAGCTTTATTGTGTGTGAACTGTCAGAGTATTGGAAGAGATGCTTTACAGAATTTTTTTAATCATTATTACGATAAAACCTTTAATTGTGAATTGTATGCATGTCATTTGGGAAAAATATATTCTTCTGGAGATTAGAAATGGGCAAAATTTAAGCCTGTAATTTGACCAAAAAAATCATTGTGGACTTACGGTTCTCACAGTAAACATGGGTATGAAAATAAAACTTAATTGTGAAATCTAAAAATCTGTATGGCAAAGGCCAGGGATGAATACCAATGATTTTTTTGTTTGCTTTTAGTGCCCTCGGAGCCTCGCAACCTTGTGGCTGATTTAGTTCAGCAGGAACCCCTGGTCGCCCAGGTATCCTGGCAGACACCGGATGAACCCAACGGGAAAATAGAGTCGTACAAGCTGTACTGGGGCCTCAAGGGGGAAATCTACACACAGGTCATCCTGAAGGCTCATCAGCAGTCATTCTTCACACCGCCAATTGGTATGCAGTAGCAGCTTTAAATGCTTGTTGGTAACTTTTTACCAGTCATTTACACACTTTGAAGCGTTTTAAGATCTTTAACAATTAATTTAGGAAATTTCTTACAGGATTCAAGTTTTAAAGCCTTCATTTCCAACTCTAGGTTACTGATGAGCAGCAAACAATAGAAAACATGAACAGACTGGGAGTAACTTGAAGGCTGTTCTGGTTTTTTGCTTGTTGCGTATAGCCATTTTCACTTTGCTTCAGAGCAGGAAGGGTTTAAACCAATATCGTTTGGAGGACACTTTTAGTCGTGTGTCTGCTTAACCATGAGATCAAAAGTTCTGCAAACTTGGTCATTCTCATTCAGATTCCTGGAATTTAAGGTCCAGCAAATATGCCCAATTAAATATTCCAAAATATTTCATATCAATAGGATAAATGAAGATTGACCAATTGCCAATAAAATTCAATTATTTTGAATAGTTTATACATATTTAAAATAAACTTGAAAATTATTGTTTTAAAAAAAGTAATGTAGTCAGATTTAATTTTACCAGAAAAGAACGTTATTGTGGTAATAATATTTGAAAGGCTCCTTTTAAGTCTGTTCAACCACTGTAACGGTAAGGTGTAATTTTATTTGTTTAAACTCAAACTGGGCTGCTTGGAAAAAGAAGAAATCTTAATGAGAATAACAGAATAGGTGAATTATCATGACTAATTGATGAGTGGGTCTTGATTACTTTACTTTCCATGAAAATTGCATACATCGAAGCCTTAGTACTCTCCTGTTTAATTTCTATGGCTTTAATTCCAAAATTCATGGATTTACAGTGTGGTTGAAAAATGCTTTTTCTTTGCTGCACTAAAGCATTTCAACTTAATCTCTATTTAAGATGCTATTTCACATTCCCCTATATCAAAAAGAACATTCAAAGTTCAGTGGCATTAATGATAAGATTTAAATTAGTTCTGAGGAGCATTAATGATGAGTGGTTACCATGGTTATGAATCTTCCTGCTGATAAGCCCAGGCTAACAAAAAATTATTCCACAAACTTAAAACATATAACCCCCTTCTCAAAACTTTGTACAAACAGATAAAATTCAAAACTTCACTCCGATTTCTGGCATGCACTCAAATTGTCAGTTATTTTTCTGGTGAAATGATATCAGAAGTACAGATATAAAGCAAATAATTTAAAGATAAGTCAGTCTGTAGATGCTGATGGGTTGATATGCTGGGTTTATTTAGATGAGGCCCAGCAGGCTGCTTGAATGGCAGGTGTTGGGGATCGGGTGGAAATGTGCCAGTCCATTATGAAATGATTGCTGGTGATGAGATCATATCTCGGACTTTAGAGAACTAACACTGGGTTTTATCAGTGTATTCTGATGGAGGGAACTGTTCCTGCATGTTATTTATAGTCATGTGTTAAAAGATGTCAGTTAATGCGGAAGCTCGGCAAAGATTTTAAGATTTTTATGTCGACATTGTCTGGGATGAAGGAAAATAAAAATGCCTAAAAACATATGTCCGTAAAAACATATGTCACATCTTTCAGTTGAAACTGAAAAGAGATAGAGCATCAGAATTTGTTTAATGGAAGATTTGTTCTTAATTCTGTTTTCAATTTATAATGTTGTCTTTCATGATTTTATCAGAATGAAAATCTCCTTTTCAAACATTAAGGTACTGAGTCATGCTAGAATCACATGTATGTTTGTTTCTAATTACATTCACTTGTGTTTAGTTTTATACCTGTACATTTAAGTGGTCTTTAATTATTATATTCAGCCAATTAATATTTACTCTCATTAATATAATAATTGCTTACACCTTAAAGCAGTATCTTTCTAAGAATGCAGATTCAAAATTATCAATAAAAATTCTTTGGCACAATTATATGTACTAAAGCCACATTCATTACTAAGTCTGAATGATCAAAGGACAAGCAAAATTTCAAATACTGAAAGATTTTTCTTGCGGGAAAATTTATGTTAAAAGTTTTGTGCATCTACTGAAATTTTTTATCTCATAATTTTGCAAACATTCTTGATTCATGAGAATGGTAAAGTTTGTGCTGTCAATGAGTAAAAAAGAATTAATGTAAAAGGGCTTCGCTCGATTTCCAATCTGTTCAAACTATTTATGTTTGTGACAATGAAAAAAAAGTTGTGACCATTTTTGTACAGTCACTTCTTTTAACAGATTTCTATGGGCCTGTGAGAATGAAAAAGGAGGTCTCGGTTTTGATCCTCACTTGGGAAGGGTTCTTAGGCTCCAAAGACACCAAGAACAGATTCTGCCTTTGAGGCTGTCTCAAGAGTGTCTATATTTGCACACGGGTTTCCATGCAATCAAGCAAAAATTGATACGTTTAACCCTTTCCCCCATTATATAAGAAGCAAAGTGAAAATGGCTTTTGCAACCAGCATAAAACTAGTACAGCCTAAGTGTAGCTTGCAATCTGTTTAGGTTAAATGCTGTTTGCTGCTCAGTAACTATGGGTTGGAAATGAAGCCTATAAAACTTGAATTTAGTAAGAAAGTTATTTAATTAAAAGTAACTTTTAAAGGGACTACAAATGTGTCAAAATACGTATATAAGTGGTAAAGGGTTAAATAACCATTGTTGCAAACATGGCTTTGTTTTCGACTGCCAAAGTTAATTATAAATGAAAATGTGCATATTGTAGAAATATTGATGGATAATGTTGTGAGTTTTGCCTACTTTTAGATCAAGGGGAGACATATGAATTCCGCGTACTGGCAAAGAACGAGGTTGACTTTGGGGAAAGGGCTGTAGTGGAACTAGTGACACCAGATGGAGGTATGTGCAACACACCTTAACTCGGTTGTCAGAAATGTTGAAACATATAAGATGTGCTCAAGTAAAACGGGGCTTCATGCATGTGTGTGAAGTGTCTGATATCTAACCTGTGTCTGCACAGGCTAATAGAGGGACGACACTTTCTGCCTTGATTGGAATTAAATTTAGAAGAGAATTCCTTTAAATAAGGAATACCATAAAAGCGTAAATCCCATATTAGCCAGAACAGACTGCACAGGCTACTCTGTGATGACTTCTTACTGCATATGCATTAAGCACCGTTTACCCAGAGGGCGGGTCATATTAATTGAAAGTTATTTCAACATTTTTAAAAATATTGTTTCCTCATGAAGAACCAAAAGGCCCTTCTTTATTAGTAATATGCTGATTTGCTAGTTTGGCTGTATATGGAACATAATCTTATAAGCTTAAAAGGGGTCGCAACTTTTTGTTAAATTTCAATGGTTGATGATTAAATTGTAATCAAGAAATGGCAATTGTGTATATTTCCTAAAACTGTAATCAAGACATTGCCTTTGTGTATATTTCCTTAAAATGTGTTCAAGAATTGGACATTGTGTATATTTCCTTCATCAAGAAATTGCCATTGTGATTATTTCCTTATACTGTAATGAAGAACTTGCCGTTGTATATATTTCCTGGAATTTAAACCGTGAAAAGATTAAATTAGTTTCCATATGACAACAGTTCTATCAAAACTCATGCATTAAAGTTCATAAGGAACTGGCCATTGTGAAGTCAGTAGTAAACATATTCATCCTGGTTTGACATATGAAATAGTGTGTGGTCACCATGGCGTAGAGGATAAGGTGTCTGCCTAATGACTGGGAGGTCATGGGTTCATAACCCACCTTAGGAGTGTTCTTTAGACCTACTTAACCATTTTGGCGCTGGAACAGAATTTAAAAGACCTTTGCAAACAGTTTGGATCAAGATCAGACGCCACAAAACGTGGCGTCTGATCAGGATCCAAACTGTTTGCTATTCTGATAGTGGTCTTTGAAAAAAAAAAATGAAGAAAATAATGATTTTAGAAATTTAGCAGACACCAATTTAGTAGATGACACATATCCCAGCATGCAAAGGGTTAAAAGACACCAATTACTGGTTCTACCCAGGAAACAGACTCAAAATTTTAATCAGCCTAAGGATTTTGATGCAATCGAGCTAAAATAAATAGGTTTAAACTTATACTTTGTGTGATATGAAATCATATATTTATGTTGGTGATACAAAATGGTATATTCATGTTGGATGGTTTTTCAGTCCCTCAAGGTGCCCCCCAGAATTTCTCTGCTGTAGGCCTCTCTGAAACAGCTGTACGCCTTGCCTGGGACCTGCCCGCTAAAAAACTGCGCAATGGTCTTATAACCATGTACCAGGTTAACTTTTACCGTCTCGTTGACTCGATCAACGTTGAGGAATTAAATATCACTGCTACTCAGACTCAAAAAGATATTGATAATTTGTTGACCAACACGGACTACGTGTTCCAAATCAAGGCGTACACTGAGAAAGGGGCCGGACCTTGGAGTCCAAGGCTTCAGTATCGAACATTCGGAAAACGTATGTTGGTTTTCAGTCTAAGCTTGACTGAATGAACAAAACACTAACAGCATTCCGTGCCATGAGAGCTAAAACGTCTGTTTGCCGTGTGGAAAATATCCTGTTTGTCTTGCATCAGAAACCAGACACTAAATCTGAAGGGATTGTGCATGTAACTGCGGTATCTGCGTTACCTCTCTATGTCAGATACTTCAGTTAAATGCAGAAACCTTTAATGCAATATGTCATGTAGACTTTGCAGAATTCCATACCCTATGACATAAGCACACTAATCAGAACCATTCACCCGTGTCCCCCTGCAGTAGAGAAATCATGCCAAGCATGCCTGACCTTTGTTGTGGCATGTTGTTGCATTTTAAGTGTGTTGTTGATGTTGTGTCATTATATAGGTAATCCAGAAGACAATATTGATCATGATTCACTGCATGATATACCAGGTATACATCTGCACCTTGTCAATATTTTCATTTCCTGTTTTTATAATAACCAGACAGTTGCATGAAATAGATGTGTGGTTTATCTCTTTTATGATCTGTTTTAGCATAAGTAAATAACCATTCAGTTAATCTGGTTTTTATCAAAGCTCATACATTTGGCAAAACAGCACATTTTAAATAAATGCGAAGACATAGAATTCTAGGCCATACTTGTTCCACAACTATTATTTAATTGACATTCTAACATTATGTATGACTTCTAAGAGATGTTATGGACAGTAATTCAAGTGTATTTGTACACTCACAAAAATCACTGAATCTGAACAGGCAAATGATAATAGCCATCTTTATTTACTGTGGTACAGGCTTTACTTCTGTATGAATGACATCAAAAAGAAAAAGATTTTTTATAACCAAAAAGTTTGAGTTGTCTAGATTTATTTGTTTCGAGTAACATATTTTTAACCCCAAAAACACTTATGCATTAAACAGGGTATTTAATATGTGTAACTTAACTGTGTAGATTAGTAAACCATGCAGCGTAGTATCATAAAACATAACATGTATAGCTTAACAACTATTTGTATCTATGAAGAACATAGTATATACATTGGCAACCATTTGTATCTATGCATATCTTTGTAAAATAGCTTAACAACCTTAGTTGTAAACCTTAACAACCATATGTATCTATGAGGAACATAGTTATATAGCTTAACAACCATTTGTATCTATAAAGAACAAAGTTATATAGCTCAACAACAATTTATATCTACAGAGAACATCGTATATAGATTGACAAACATTTTTATATATGAAGAACATAGTAATATGGCTCTAAGACCATTTGTATATATGAAGCGCATAGTTCTATAGATTTGCAATCATTTGTATTAATGGAGAACAAAGTTATTTGGCTTTACTATCATTTGTTAGTATGGAGAACATACAAATATAACTGAACCATTTTTATTTAAGAATTATATTTAAAATGAGTAAATTTAACATAAGCCTTATTCTACATCTGGTAATGAAATATTTAATAATTCTACATCAGTTAACATTAACCCATTTATGCCTAGCGTCTAGAAAAAATGCCTTGGCAAACAGCGTAGACCCAGATGAGACACTGAATGATGAGGCGTCTCATCTGGGTCTACGCTGTTTGCTTAAAAGAATTTCTGTAAGAAATGTTTTAAATATAGAAATAAATATACTAGACATTCCTAATTTTGGAAATAAATTGATCCAATTTTGAAGGATGGGAGAGTCCACTAGGCAAGAATGGGTTAAACATAAAACATACGAGTAATACCTTCGTGGATAATTCTTTGGGGTAATTCTAGCAGGGTTCAATTCTACCAATGGGTCATTCTACATGAAGTAGTTAAAAATACAGTTATTGCATACATTATGCATATTGTAATTTCACATGGGTATTTTTACATTGGATAACTGGGGTGATTTAAAAAAAATGGGTTCTTACAATTAGCAAAATTGCGTATGGTCACAAAAATCAGTTCCTCCATAGTATTTTTGTACACAGTTTATTATATGATGAAAAGTTCAGATGTTCATTAAACTTTCACAGAAATATAATTTATTATGTCCCCGCTTCGAAGAAGAGGGGGGTATATTGTTTTGCACATGTTGGTCCGTCCGTCCGTATGTCCGTCCAACAGATGGTTTCCGGAGGATAACTCAAGAATGCTTACGCCTAGGATCATGAAACTTCAAAGGTACATTGATCATGACTGGCAGATGACCCCTATTGATTTTGAGGTCACAAGGTCAAAGGTCAAGGTCACAGAGACTCGTTCATGGATGCAGTTTAGGACCACATTTGCAGATTATATTATGTACTGATGTGGTGGGGTCTCCGTCCCCACTAGATGGTTTTCCGATGATAACTCAAGAACGCTTACGCCTAGGATCATGAAACTTCATAGGTAAATTGATCATGACTGGCAGATGACCCTATTGATTTTGAGGTCACTAGGTCAAAGGTCAAGGTCACAGTGACTCGTTCTTGGATGCAGTTTAGGACCACATTTGCAGATTATATTATGTACTGGTGTGGTGGGGTCTCCGTCCCAACCAAATGGTTTTCGGATGATATCTCAAGAACGCTTAGGCCTAGGTTCATGAAACTTCATAGGTAAATTGATCATGACTGGCAGATGACCCCTATTGATTTTCAGGTCACTAGGTCAAAAGTCAAGGTCACTGACTTGAAATAGTAAAATGGTTTCCGGATGATAACTCAACAATACTGACGCCTAGGATCATGAAACTTCATAGGTATATTGATCATGACTCGCAGATGACCCCTATAGGTTTTCAAGTCACTAGGTCAAGGTCACAGTGACTTGAAACAGTAAAATGGTTTCCGGATGATAATTCTAGAATGCTTACGCCTAGGATCATGAAGCTTGATAGGTACATTGATCATGACTGGGAGATGACCCCTATTGATTTTCAGGTCACTAGGTCAAAGGTCAAGGTCACAGTGACAAAAAACATAATCACAATGGCTGCCACTACAACTGACAGCCCATATGGGGGGCATGCATGTTTTACAAACAGCCCTTGTTTGTATATATATATTTAGTGAGCACATCTATTACTTACACATTGTTTAGTGAATAATGGTCATTTTGCAGGTATATTTGAATATATTTTATTATTGAAATTATTGTGTGTGTTTTATCACAATTTCAATCAGCACGGTTCCACTAAAAATTACTTATTGAGATTCAAAGCATTCTAAACAAGATTGGAATCAATGTCATTCTCAATAAAATGTGTGTTCTTTAGAATTCAGATTTATTCGTTCAAAACAGGTGCTGGTTGCAGTTTACACTGTTGTTTGAGGTTTATGATCATATTATCTCATATAAGATCATGATATGTATCCTCAAGTATTTTATGTCCATTTTATGATGTTTTATCATTTAAGTAAACAAAATTCTCACATAAATTGTCACTGTTGTTTTGCTGTTGGACATCGTGCTCACCCGACATGTTTCATTTAAGAAAATGTTAAAACAACCGTTTCCATGTCTCCAGTGTTCATGACTGTCACTTCAGAGCCTCCAGAGCCAGAGAACGTCAAAGTATCGCGAACATCCCCAACAACAGTCCAGGTCACATGGGACGAGCCAAACAACAACAACGTGATAGAGATGTATCGTATCTACTACACAAATTTTGAGACAGAAGACATGAGCATGTGGCTGTACATGGACACAGACGGTCCGACGTCAGTCTATCAGCTGACCGGTCTCAATGCACACAACTCGTACGCCGTACGCCTGAAGTCCAAGTCAGTGCTCCAGCGCTGGAGTAATCTGACGGACACTAAGACTGCAAATGTGCATAATAGTCAAGGTACTGACTATTATAGTCTGTTTTATAGTATGTATTATAATCTGTATTATAGTATATATTTTGTCAATAGCTGTTAATGTCAGATTTACCATGAATATCTAATTAAAGAAATTAAACAAGTATTTGACTTGGATATTTTTAGACATATAGTATAACGTTTCTCATTCTTTGAGAAACTGTTTCAGACTTTAAACTTATGCTTTCAAATTTTATGTTCATTTTTCTTCTTCATCCAAACAGACAAGCAGAATAAATTAAGAATAAGTAATGCAGATTTATAGATAAATGTGTATCTGCAAAATAAAAAAGTTGCTGCTGAAAACATATCCAACACAATTTTTATAAAACTTTTTCTTGTACAGATTTCAACAACGCTGTTCAGAACTTCCAGGCATCTGCTCGAGGGTCACGACAGCTAACACTGTCATGGGAAAAACCACCGAAAAAGACCGAGGTCGTTAGCTACAAAGTAAGTTAATATGTGAGAATAAATCAATTTTAAATGTTCATCTAAAATGAAAATAGATTTTTTATGTTTGCTGATTCTGTCAAGAATGATAAAGAAAGGTATTAAATTACAAATCCTTTTTATGCAACTTTACTCCTATATATCATAATTGTAACTTAAAATCCAGAAGGTGCTATCAGCACTTTTCACACATGACAATGATGACACATCAAGGAAGGAGGTAATTTCAAGTAAGTGTTATTTATCCTAAGCATTATAATTTAAAATATGAATTATATCTCATGTAATGCAACAGTAAAAGCAATGTGCCTGCTTTTTATGCCCCCGAATCGAAAGATCGGGGGTATATTGTTTTTGGCCTGTCTGTCATTGTATGTGTGTGTGTGTGTGTGTTCCCCAAAACTTTAACCAAAACTTTAACCTTCTTCATAACTTTTGCAATATTGAACGAAACAACTTGATATTTGGCATGCATGTATATCTCATGGAGCTGCACATTTTGAGTGGTGAAAGGTCAAGGTCAAGATCATCCTTCAAGATCAAAGGTCAAATATATGTGTCCCAAAACTTTAACCTTCTTCATAACTTGTGCGTGTGTGTGTGTCCCAAAACTTTAACCAAAACTTAAACCTTTGTCATAACTTTTTCAATATTCAAGATAGCAACTTGATATTTGGCATGCATGTGTATCTCATGGAGCTGCACATTTTGAGTGGTGAAAGGTCAAGGTTATCCTTCAAGGTCAAAGGTCAAAAATCAAATTCAAAAACTTTAACCAAAACTTTAACCTTCTTCATAACTTTTGCAATATTGAAGATAGCAACTTGATATTTAGCATGTATGTGTATCTCATGGAGCTGCACATTTTGAGTGGTGAAAGGTCAAGGTCATCCTTTAAGGTCAAATGTCAAATTTATGGCTTCAAAGCGGCGCAATAGGGGGCATTGTGTTTCTGACAAACACATCTCTTGTTCAAGGTTGACCTGATGGGGGACAAGCAGTACATCGAGAATGGTGAGACTCGTTCAGAGGTCCATCCCAGCACCACGGTAACAGTCCCTGGCAACCAGGACAGCATCCTCATAGAGGCTCTGAAGCCCAAGATGCGCTACAAGTTCTCCATTACGCCCTACTTCCAAGATGGCTCCCAGGGGCACGTGCAGACAATGATGGAGCAGACACGAATTGAAGGTAACCCATGGCAACTGCTGTTACATGCAACCTCCTCCCTTGTATGTTGAGAATAGTTATTTGACAGAGAACTGCAGCAGGCTTGTCTATATCAATTTATCAGGCAAAAAATTCAAAAACATTACAGCAGTTCTGTTGTACTGATACAGGTGAATGCCTCCTTAAATATTAATGAGCTGTTTAGTATTAGTGTCAAATGTAACAAATCACTGTCTTCCCCCACAGCTCCGGAGAACGTGGCCACGCCACTTCTGACATCAGTGCGGGCCGGTAAGGTGACTGTGAACCTATCGCCAGCATCGGAGATAAACGGACCCCTAAGTCACTATGACCTGATCGTCGTGCCAACAGACAGCGCCATGCGTCGCACACAGGATTTCACACTGAAGGAACTTGAGGTACAACAACATTTTCATCATATACAGCTGTATTGTTGCACATTATAAACATGATGCTGTTGACTGTAAACCATACATGCATATTTAAGTTGCTCCTAATTGAAAAAAAGTTCTTATTGAGCATATCAAGATATAGAACTTGAACCCTGACAATAATGCAGAGTGCATTCATACTTAAATATGCTTCCACGATGATAAAATAGCCATATAACCTGAAATGAAGGGATAAAATATGTTATGCCCAAAATAAACAATTTGGTAAACATTTGAATTAAAACAAAATGATTTTGTTTAGCTTTGCCGCTTATTTTTTTTTTAAATCCATATTTTATTTTAAATGCTTGATGATGTAGAAAAAATTGAGTGATATCTGTTACTCTGCAGGACTCTGGAGACATCTACCCGGCAAGTCAGCCTGGCTCCCGGCCCTACATCACAGCCCGATTCATCCCCCGCAGGCTTCCTGGTCAGTTTGAGCTGGGCACTGGTCAGCAGGAAATGACCTTTGTCAATCGACCTCTTGACCCTGACACGCCGTACAAAGTGTTCCTGCGGGCATACACAGTCAAAAAGGTAGTGGATCTATTACGTGTGTATTTTTAATATAGTTTGTCATTTAATAATGTATGGTTTGGAGTTATAGTGGGTAGGAGGTATTACATTTAGCATAAATTGTTCAATCCAAATAAGCAAAATTACCCATTTAAAAAAAATTGTGAAAAGTATCTTCCCTATTAGTATGTGTAGACTGCACATGCTAATTTTAAAATACAATTTATGCACATGCATACAACTCTGTGCATGTTTTTTTCTATATGACCCTCCAAATGTAAGTACTTACCACAGCAGGAATCTAAGCATCATACTGTGCAATTTGATAAAATCAAATTATCTTGTTATGTGCATACATCAGTGTTATTATTAATCTCATTTGATGCTCTTCAGTAACTAGAAATCTTCAACTTCTAAGCACTTAATTTATAAGTAAATAACATTGTGGCATTTAAAAGTGCAATACTTCTTTCCCTAACATAAGGGCATCAGTGTCAGAGCTCTACAAAGGACATAAAAAAGTGGTTTTAGACATTGCCAAACTGTACTCATGTTTACTGCTGTTTATTAGTGAAACTTGCATAAAAATAATTGTCATCATTAAGAAGAAAAGGTTTATAATGGTTCCCAGTCAATTTTACACACCAATGCCCATTAAACACTTCTCCACTTACTTAGATACATATTTTGATGCATTTGTAGTCCCTTAGAAAATTAAAGTTCATTTGAGACCTTTCTTACTAATTCAAGTTTTAAAGGCTTCATTTTCAACCCTCAGATACTGATGAGCAGCAAACAGCTTAAAACCTGAACAGACTGAGAGTATGTGCTGTTGGCACATAGCCATTTTCATTTTGCTTCTGAGTGGGAAAGCGTTAAAAATCTAAAGAAAGAACTGTGTGTTAACAAAGTTGTTATTAGTGTTTAACAATATAGAGCTGCGTCATACCAAAATGGCTATTATGCCATATGCAGTATGGTCCGGAGCTAGGCTGTCGGTTATAAAGTCACGCATGGTTTTGGGGTCTGATTAGCGGACATTATGATTCCTCCTCAGAGATGCAGAGGCATGTCTCGAGCTACTAAGTCCTACTATGTCCTAAGGCTCAGTTTTGCATGACATGGGTCAAATTGTTGTTTGTCAAGTGTCGCATATTGACAAATCAAAACTCTGTATTCCAGAACCTGTTCAAGTCAAGTGAATACTCGGACACATTCAGCGTGACAGGAGGAGGTCCCAGTAATCCCCCTTATACCAGCGTGGTCTCAACAGGGACAAATGGTGATATAGGCCTTGGGGAACCGGTGACAACTAGCGAGGGCAAGGAAAACTTCATGATCATCATCATTGCTGCAGCTGCTGGCAGTGTCGCTATCATCATCATTGGATGTTTTGTCTTCTTTGTGTTCATGAGGTGAGGAATTTAGCAGGAGTTTTTTTGCATTGAATATTTCACAGTTGAGAAGTTTTATAAATAAACATTGAAGTTTTTAGTTGTGACATATTGTAACAGTGTTTTTATGTTCCCCACTATAGTAGTGGGGGACATATTGTTTTTGCCCTGTCTGTTAGTTGGTTGGTTTGCGCCAACTTTAACATTTGCAATAACTTTTGCAATATTGAAGATAGGAACTTGATATTTGGCATGCATATGTATCTCATGGAGCTGCACATTTTGAGTGGTGAAAGGTCAAGGTCATCCTTCAAGGTCAAATGTCAAATATATGGGTCAAAATCGCTCATTTAATGCACACTTTTGCAGTATTTAATATTCAAGATAGCAACTTGATATTTGGCATACATGTGTATCTCATGGAGCTGCACAATTTGAGTGGTGAAAGGTCACGGTCATCCTTCAAGGTCAGATGTCAAATATATGTGGCCAAAATCGCTCATTTTGTGAGTACTTTTGCAATATTGAAGATAGCAACTTGATATTTGGCATGCATGTGTATCTCATGGAGCTGCACATTTTGAGTGGTGAAAGGTCAAGGTCATCCTTCAAGGTCAGAGGTCAAATATATGTGGCCCAAATCGCTTATTTTATGAATACTTTTGCAATATTGAAGATAGCAACTTGATATTTGGCATGCATGTGTATCTCATGGAGCTGCACATTTTTAGTGGTGAAAGGTCAAGGTCATCCTTCAAGGTCAAATATATGGGTCAAAATTGCTCATGTAATGTCACTTCTGCAATATTGAAGCTAGCAATTTTATATTTGAAATGCATGTGTATCTCATGGAGCTGCACATTTTGAGTGGTGAAGAGTCAAGGTCAAGGCCATCCTACAAGGTCAAACATCATATAGGGGGACATTGTGTTTCACAAACACATCTTGTTTATGTAACCTTTATTTTGTCAGTTTGAACTCCACAAATTGTATTTTAAACAATGCTTTAATTTCTTATGTACTTTTATAAGTAATTATAAGTCATGCTAAGTCTTTTGATTTGAAAAAAAATAATTTCAACCATGAGTATTTAGTATAACAAATAACACAAACAAACTTTAAATAACACATACAAATGCCAGCCAGTCTAACCATCTGTGACCTTATTGCCGCTGCAGAAAGAAGAACACACGCAAGCAGAAGGCCCCAGAGCCGACAAGCAAACTGATAGTTGACAACATTCCTCCACACCCGATCGACCCCGTAGATTTGAGACGCCAGCACTACCAAACCCCCGCCATGATCTCCCACCCGCCCATACCCATACACAGCCTTGCTGACCACATAGAGTCACTGAAGGCTGCAGACAACCTCAAGTTCTCGCAGGAGTACGAGTCTATCGAGCCCGGACAACAGTTCACGTGGGATCATTCCAACCTGGAGTATAACAAGCCCAAGAATCGCTATGCCAACGTGATTGCTTACGATCATTCACGGGTCATCCTGCAGCCCATGGATGGAATTACGGGCTCAGACTACATCAATGCAAACTACATGGATGGATATCGAAAACAAAATGCGTACATGGCAACACAGGTATGCGTTGTACCACATTTGATATCTTTATTAGAAATTGCTAACCTTTCACAAGATATAAAATATTTTACATGTATATTAATTGCAGAATGGTATGCAACTTATTTTATCTATAAATCATAATGATATAATTATACCATTCGCACTAGTTTCATAAACCAACATGTGGCCAATAGAGAATTAAATAATAATGTTCTTGGCACTAAAAATAATGGTTGTTTGGCGTACTGTTTATGGTATCTTCCTGGAGATAAAAAGGTCCTGGGTCTGAAGCCCAATCTGAAAGCAGTCTCAAAATCCTTTTTAAGACACCAAGTACTGCTTCTAACCTAAGATCCACACTAAGTGAGTATTATCGAAACCTTCTCTTTAAAAACCAAATACTGGTTCTACCCATGAAATGAACTACAAAGTGTCATAATAAGCCTCGGGCTTTCAAATGCAATCAAGCTTAATTAATAATCACTATACATTAAAACTATTTAAAAAAACATGTATCAAAGTATTTGACTTGAGCTCAATACTTCTTTATATGTTCAGGGTCCACTTCCTGAAACGTTTGGTGATTTCTGGCGAGCTGTATGGGAGCAGCGTTGTGCCACTATTGTAATGATGACAAAACTTGAAGAGCGATCGCGCATCAAGTGTGACCAATATTGGCCGAGTCGAGGCGCGGAGACATACGGACTGATGCACGTGTTTCTAGTGGACGTCACAGAGCTGGCTACATACACAATCCGTACCTTCCACGTACAGAGGGTAGGCTCAGTGTTGATTGATAGGTTAACCTTTTACCACTTATCTTACTGGGTGTCGGCCTGTATTCACAGACAATTCTTAGACATAAGAATTATCAATAGACTTGTCCAGTGTTGTTATGTATACAGGCTACCACTGTTGATAATGTCATTAAATACATGTTCTACATTAAGAATGATGTAGATTGAGGGGTTAATGCAAAGTTTGACTCAAAATCAAAGAAATACTTGAATATGCCAATTAAAAAAAATATTTATTTTTATACTAAAGTAAGGTGAATATGAGCGCAGGAGAAATAAGTTTGTTTCAGGCCTGTTTATAAGCTTATTAGCAATGTTTTTATGCATAGGAAACACAACAACAGGGTGTTTGTGGTTAAGAATGCATGCCTCAGGAAACAAATGATTCTGGACAAGCTTATGTTACCCTAAAAAATGAAAAGATTTCCTTATTAAAATTAAAATCTTAATTTCTTCTCAACATACTATAATTACAGTGTTTAAAAAAATGTTTATTTAACAACAGTTTTATTTAGAAGTGTTCTAGACATGTCCTTTTAGAAACGCAACTGTAAATAACAAGGAGACAAACAGAGTTGTTTGTCCAAAGAGAGAAAATAAAGCGATGGCTTCAGTTAATCAACATATAATAGACCTTAAACAGACGAGTTTGAAACTTCCAGAGGACTCAAATGAAATTAAACAAAATATGCTTGTAAATAGGATAAAGCTTAGGTTGATGGAAAGTTTTATTCAATTCAGTTGTAGTGAAACTACAAAAAATGTCCACCTATCAATGCAGCACCTTGTTTTCTAGTAAAACAATAAGACCATTCCCTATATCAATGCAGCACATTGTTTTCTAGTAAAACAATAAGAACATTCCCTATATCAATGCAGCACCTTGTTTTCTAGTAAAACAATAAGACCATTCCCTATATCAATGCAGCACCTTGTTTTCTAGTAAAACAATAAGACCATTCCCTATATCAATGCAGCATCTTGTTTTCTAGTAAAACAATAAGAACATTCCCTTTATCAATGCAGCACCTTGTTTTCTAGTAAAACAATAAAAACATTCCCTATATCAATGCAGCACCTTGTTTTCTAGTAAAACAATAAGAACATTCCCTATATCAATGCAGCTACTTGTTTTCCAGTACGGGGTGCCAGAGAAGCGCGAGGTGCGTCAGTTCCAGTTCACGGCTTGGCCCGATCACGGTGTGCCCGACCACCCAACCCCCCTCCTGATGTTCATGAGGCGTGTCAAGGCCTCCAACCCACCTGACGCGGGTCCCATTATCTGTCACTGCAGGTATGGGCAGCAGACATCACTCAGCATTTCTGTAAAGTGTTGTCCCAGATTAGCCTGTGCAGTCTGCGCAGGCTAATCAGTATGATCACCAGTGACCGACTCAATCCTTAATATTTGCCTCTGACCAAAGTGGTGCTGGGAAGGTCACTGTAACGTTTGTAACAAAACTTTTAGGTTGTTTTTTATTGTGAGATATTATAAAAATGCACAATAATAAAGCATGGTTGCTGCATGTTCCTTCACCTAATGACATCAGTGATCCAAAGAATTTCTTAATTTTGAGTTTCACTTATGCATATTCTTAGCTTGTACTATTTCTGGAAAACAGTTCTGACTAAATACAATTCCAATCACTTACAAGCCGTGCTGTCCCATTCCAGTGCGGGTGTGGGCCGGACTGGCGCATTCATCGTGATTGACGCCATGCTGGAGCGCATCAAGCACGAGAAGACTGTCGATATATATGGTCATGTGACCTGCCTGCGTGCGCAGCGCAACTACATGGTGCAGACTGAAGACCAGTACATCTTTATTCATGACGCTCTGCTGGAGGCGGTTACCTGTGGCAACACTGAGGTTCCCGCCCGCAGCCTCTCCCCGCACATACAGAAACTCATGCAGCCTGAGCCTGGGGAGACTGTCACAGGAATGGAACTCGAGTTTAAGGTATGCAATCCCAAATCATGGAACTCAAGTTTAAGGTACACAATCCCTATGGAACTTGAGTTAAAGGTATGCAATCCCAAATCATGGAACTCGAGTTTAAGGTACACAATCCCAATGGGACTCTAGTTTACACAATCCCAAAGAAAAAACTGTAGTTTAACCCTCTACCCTTCAGATACGCAGTTTGGCCTGTTCGTAGTCTTTTAGTAAATTTAAATAAATAAAAAAGCTTTCTTAATAATTAAAAGTTTTAAAGGCATCATTTCATACTGTAAAATACTCATAAGCAGCAAACAGCTCAAAACCTGAACAGACTGCAAGTTACTGGCTTATAGCTTTAATTGTCAATGGAATTTTATCTATGATTTTCATTATTATTGATTGTTTTATCTATGATTTTCATTATTATTGATTGTTTTATCTATGATTTTCATTATTATTGATTGTTTTATCTATGATTTTCATTATTATTGATTGTTTTATCTGTGAATTTCATTATTATTGATTGTTTTATTTGTGATTTTTAGTTCTATCAGACTTGATAAATATATAATTGCACTGTATATTTTATCTATACCAATACCATCAATCTACATATTATAAGCACAAACTTGTCTAAATTTATCTTTCTGAACTTAACAATTATTTGATAAAAAGGTCTAATATTAAGGGATGAACTCAAATGAAGAACAGTTTTATGTGATATTTTCATGCTGAATAAGAATCACTGTTGTTTTTTTCATTCAAATATCTACAGAATAAACAGTAAAATTATTGTATTGTGCACTAAGTGGAGAGTTATGCCAAAATTTGAGAGTCTGTGTTGAAATCAGTTTATTTATGATTTTATAAGTGTTTAACAGAACATTAAACAGAATAGTTTATCTTGATATGTAAGACAAAGCAAACTAATCTTTTATAAGTTTTAGTGATCATCCATTCTTTAAAAAAATGCTTATTATATTGAAACATAAGCCTTCTCTAACATATAACACCAGGTTATCATATAAAGATATTCATTTCCATTAAACTAGCCAGATTCCTTTCTAAACTTGATCTGTTTGTATTAATGGTATGATAAAATTCAGTTGAAGTTTCAAAAAAATGCCCCATTAGTTTGCTGTAATCTGTACATACATCATCCTGCAGCAAATTAAATTTACGTATCACATAACCAAGCCCTGGTGTATTTGCAGAGATTAGCCAACATGAAGGCCAGTCCCAACAGATTTGTCAGTGCCAATCTGCCAGTGAACAAGTTCAAGAACCGACTAGTCAACATCCTGCCCTGTAAGTAACCAAGGGGAAGTATATTTGTAGATGCTTTTTGGTCTCTGTAGTTGCTGCAGTTGTCTCCCTTGATGTAAATTAAAAATTTAGTGTCTTCAAATGATGAATGTTTTCCGGAAGTTTACATGTATGGACATAGCAGCTTCAATTTAAATATGTATATTTCTTATTTTCTGTTACATACAAATGTAGCAGATTTATCACAACAATGAAATGGTTTTAATTTTTAAGATCAACACTTGCAATAGTAGCCCGCACCTTTTTGCTTGTTGCAGACGAGTCAACACGAGTGGCTCTTCAGCCTATCAGAGGTGTGGATGGGTCAGACTACATCAATGCAAGCTTCATAAATGTATGTGTTAACAAGAGGACTCATTAGCTGGTTAAAATTGTTTAAACAAAAACTGTTATATGTATATATACATTGCTTAATAAAACTAATTAACCTCCTCCACTGTCAATAAGACATTAATTTAAAATATAAAGGAATTTTTTTACATTTATTTGTATATTGTTTTATGCGTTTTTCTGATAATATGCAGTTAAAGTTGGTTTTCATGATTCTTACAAACATAATACAGAAAATAACATTTTTATAAACATAAACAAATATTTGAATAGATTAATTGCACAAATTGCTTTGCTGTACAGAAAGGATTTAGTCAGAGGCCCCAGTTTTATTGTTACCTGAGCTAGAATAATCATCAGCTGAGCCATAGTAACATGACTTCATAACTGGTGTGTTTCCAGGGTTACCGTCACCGCAAGGCATACATGGCAACACAGGGGCCACTGGCTGACACAACAGAGGACTTCTGGAGAATGCTATGGGAACATAACTCAACCATCATCGTCATGTTGACCAAACTGAGGGAGATGGGACGGGTAAGTGCGACTTGGTTCGGCAAGTAGATGGCATATTTTAGGTGTTCTCTTTTGTTCACTGTTTGTTTTCATATTACATGGTGCTCGTTTCAATTTTGCAGTATTTTTGCACCTGAAAATGTATATGACTCAGTAGTTTTTAGTGATATGATTGGGACAATTGGTAAGAGGTCGGACACTAACTTGAAAAACAACTGAAAATGAGTTTTGAATGAGTTCAAGAATTGTTCACGGCATTGAAAATGCTGGTATAGTAAAATTATATTATAAAAATAATCCTTTTGTTTCTTTATCTGCATAACATGTCTAAAGGCCACCCTGTTGTTATTTTTGCTAACAGTCAACCCCATTTTGGAAAACCTAGATTCTTATCACAAAGATATCACTTAGTTTGGTCATATGAACAATATTTTGATTTGTTTACTAAATAGAGTATAATATTAATATGCAGATAAAACACCAAACTATGAACAATAAGGTTAACTGAAGTTTTCATAAAATGAAAAGAAATATTTCTACAAAAAAAATGTTTTAGTGGGCCTATCTAGCTCAAAACATTGCCTTGGTTGGACAATAAAAAAAACACAGCAAGGCCAACCAAGTATGTGGTAATCACCCAGTCATGTGTCTGTTACAGGAGAAATGTCACCAGTACTGGCCCAGTGAACGGTCGGCCCGCTACCAGTACTTTGTGGTGGACCCCATGGCGGAGTACAACATGCCCCAGTACATTCTTAGAGAGTTCAAGGTCACAGATGCCAGGGTGAGTAGTCCTTTCATGACATTGCCTCTTACAACATTTGTCTTGCTCTTCTAATTGGAATAGATAAATTGGTTTTAAAAAGTTATCTTTCACTTTCTGTCCATTTGATGAATAATGATTGTTTTCATTACATGTGCATTAATAAATAAAATGCTAAAGCACTGAAGGACAAGATGAAACCCTCCTTTATGTCAAATGGGCATGAAATATGGAAGATGTAAAAGAATTTACTGAAAATACAGAAAATATGGCATAAAGGTTGTAAAGATGTTTACTGCTCTTCAGTGTTTTAGGGTGGGAAATTAAACTGTTAAAACTTTCAACTAGTATGTCCTTTACTTAATTTGATTTTCTAAGAGACTAAAAACTGTCAAAGTTTGTACAAAAGCCGCAAAAACAAGTTTTACATGATATATTGTGGTGGTGCAGGACGGCCAGTCGCGGACCATCCGTCAGTTCCAGTTCACGGACTGGCCGGAGCAAGGTGTGCCCAAGTCTGGGGAGGGCTTTATAGACTTCATAGGCCAGGTGCATAAGACCAAGGAGCAGTTCGGACAGGAGGGACCCATCACCGTGCACTGCAGGTAACCATGGAAACCAGGACGGGTGGGGCAGTGTGGGCGGCCTGAAGTAGTTGGTAGGGTTTTGCAGATCACAGATTTAATCCTTACTCTGGGAGCATTCATAAGATCTTTTCTGAAGATGCCATGTATGGTTTCTATCCAGAAACGGACAGTAGAGTTGCACTTTTAACCTTAGGCTTTGTATGGGAGCCAGGAAGATATGACTATTAAAAAACTAAATTAACAAAATCGATTCTTGTTGAAGTTGTGCAAAATCATGAAAACTAGAATAGCTTTTGTCAGAAGTAATACTCATCTACAGTGTATATGATTAATGGCTTAAGAAAATACTGATTCAGTTCTATTTGGTCGATTAATGCTATGCTGAGAATATGCAATTGAAAAATTTAAGCTCAACTCCCATTGATTTTTTGTTACAATTCTATTTGAATGTTACGTTTGTAATCTTCAGTATTGTTGATCTTGTTTCAGTGCGGGTGTGGGTCGTACGGGCGTGTTCATCACGCTGAGCATTGTTCTGGAGAGGATGCGGTATGAGGGCGTGGTTGACATGTTCCAGACAGTGAAGATGCTCAGAACACAGAGGCCCGCCATGGTGCAGACAGAGGTATGGGCTGGCTTGGGAAATCAACTCGTGTCACATACTGAAACTTTGTATTTTGTCAGCTCACCTGTGCATTAAGTAAAGGATGTTTTGATTATTTGATTGAACTTTTATTTATAAGACTTTTATTTATAAGATCAAACTACCGCTAGACCCCCCTCCCCCCCCCCCCCCCCCCCCCCCCCTCCCTCCAAATAATATTTTGAGAAACCTTGCTTCGTTTAATTTTAATTATATTGAATAGCTGTTGTTTATTTTGGAAGCATTTAAAGTATTACAATGTTAACACAAAAACTGTAACACAAAATATTGGACTACAGTGCTAATTCCATTTTTTCCACCACGCAAAAAGAAATGTTTCAATAAAACATTTACAAAAGTAATCCTTGAACAGGTCGCTTGTGTGTAGTTGATATAGTGGCCCCCTAGCCACTGTGAGAACATTCATTAGATCTCCCCTAAAGACACAAAGTACTGGTTTACCTAGAAATCGAACTAAAATATATTTTAATGATTCTTAGGCTTCTTTGCAATCAAGCAAAAATAGGTTCAAACTAAACTAAATCTAATGTCTTCCATCTGTTTCAGGACCAGTATCAGTTCTGCTACCGAGCCGCTCTCGAGTACCTGGGCTCATTTGACCACTACGCCAATTGACTGGCTGCCCTGCAGGAGCGCCATGCTGCCATCCAATCAGATATTGGCGCCAACAGCAACGCCATGGCAACCACGTCCCTTGTCAGACGGAGCAAATCTCAGCTGAGAAAGAGCGAGGTTGCTCTATAGATGTTGCAATGCCGTCAGCTTCTGCGTGTACATATAGATGCTATAAGAGACCCTCTTTGTGGGACATTACTGCATAATTATTTGTGACTATAATCTTACAGAGGCTTATCTGGACCTTGTATATTTACAACAGTGATGGCAGATATTTTGTGTGAGGATTTATTAGAAGACATCAAGGAACGTTTTATAATTGTGTGGTTTTTGAAGGCTGTATACCCTCTGACCATGGTGGCTCTTGCAATTTTCATCTAATATTTATACTGTGTACACTAATATACACTTGTGTTAAACACAAACAAAGTTCCAGTGTACGGAAATGTATTCAATGCATTTGACTAACTTAGTAAGATATTCTGTGCTTTAATAGACTAAGATGTATGGAGGAAGCATGGAATGAATGCCAATCATTTGTACGTGGCTTATATGGCATAATAGGCGGTACCTTACGTGGATTGTGTCGGTAGAGAATCCAGACGGTGCAATACTAGATAACAGTTTCAGCTTGAAACTCATCGTGAAATCATGGATGCTTGAGAGAATGTGTAACAGCTGCATCACACAGACCATATACTGTTGTTCTCTCATCATAGACCTGGACATTGTCATTGTGTATTACATGGCTTAACTCCTTCAGTGCTGGAACCGAATTTTGAAGACCTTTGCAAACAGTTTGGATCCAGATGAGACGCCACAGAACATGGTGTCTCATCAGAATCCAAACTGTTTGCTATTCTGATAGTATTCTTTGAAAAAAAATCGAAGACAATGCTAATTTTCGAAATTCAGCTGACAACATTTTTGCAGACGACAAATTTCCCAGCATGCAAAGGGTTAACATGAAACATAGTACATAACCCAGCCAGCAGTATCTCCCAATAGAACATTGTCTCGCAATTTGCAAAACATTTATGTTAGAAAATAAAAATCTATTGTTTATGTCTGTTAAATCATAAATATTTTCGGTTTGGTTATCAATGAACAAAACAAATCTCTATTCAAGTCTAATCGCAGTACAAACACTCATGTGAGAAACGTTTTGAATTATTTAAAAGAATTGATTAAGTTTATAATTTCCATAGTGTGTCATGACAGCAGAAGATGAAACATTTGACTGTTTTAAGTTAAGTTTATAATTTCCATAGTGTGTCATGACAGCAGAAGATGAAACATTTGACTGTTTTAAGTTATGGTAGCTGTGTTTCCCATATGGTACTGCAGCATGGGCTTTGGTGTATATAGATCTATGTTGTAAATTTATCAAATTTCATCATATTTCTCTAGATAGCACATCAACTGTCATTTATTTATATTTATAATATTTGTTGTGGTGTTGTGTTAATGTTTGTTCTATAAAAAATTCTTTTTGACGCTTAAAATAAATTAATATTTGCCAATGATCTGCATTTTATATATGGAACCCTGCATTTAATATACAGTACAGTGTATTTTTAACTTAATTTTATCTAGAATTTGAAGATTTGGACTCATATGGTTTATTTGTTATAGAATGTTGTATTGTGGCCATAGAATTGCAAGCGAAATTCTTATAATCTTTTGAACAAGGTATTGAATTGTGAACAACTCAGCGTATATAAGGGTTCTGTAATAGTTCAGATATATTATACTGTATTTTTGGCCTAAACAATTATAACAGGTTGGAAATTGATGAGTAAATAAAAATTCGAGAATTTACTTATTCAGTAAGAAATATAGTTGTGATTATGATCTGACATATAGCTGAGCTGTGGGAAAACAGGGCTTAATGCATGCTCCCAGAGTATCATCCCAGATTACCATGTGCAGTCTGCGCAGGCTTATCATGGAAGACACTTTCAGCCTAGCCCTTTTTAGAAAATGGTTCCTTTAAACGAAAAATTCAATTAAAAGGGTTAGCTGTCCCTGATAAGTCTTTGCAGACTTCACAGGCTGAGCTGGGACTATAGTTTACATGCACATGCATTAAGCTGGTCACTCCCAGAGACTGGCTGGTATGTACTAGTTGGTATAGTAGATGTAGTTGTTTCTATTTAACATAGTGGTAAAAGATGAGTCTTTATGTGATCAATCGTCAGATGTATTACACAATTCTAGGCTATTCTACTAGTAATAAAAACGTTGTTAATGTGAAGGTGTTTTTCAACTTGATATGAAAGGGATTCATAAGGATGATGCTATAAACAGAACATGATTTTGTTACATTTACACAGCGCACTTAACATATTCTGCATTGTATTCACTATTTTGTACTATAGTTCATTGCTTGATTTGCCAAAAAATCAAATTTTTATTGCATCTGGTATTAATAAATAACCAAAATAAACTATTTTAAATTAAATTTCATATAATCTGTACAGGGTGTTTTGATTGCTTAAAACCTTTAAAAAAAACTGTTCCTATTAAAGTAAGATTCTAATGGAAATGCAACTTTAAATTATCAACTTTATCGAAGTTAACTTTTAATGAAAAAATTAAGTAAATAACAGTTTACAAATGTATATGTTTAAAAAAGGTGTATGAAGAAATAAGCTCCCTAATTAAGATTTATCATATGTTAATTTTTAGCAACAGTTGTTTCTCTATGTTCAATTTTTTTCATATGGTTACCTGTGGATTATGTAGATAAAAACTGCGGTTGATACTGCAATGTTGTGCACTATTGGATGTTGTTTTACCCTTTATGCACTCTTCAAAAATTGTTGACGTGAATTACTCAATATCAGCCATTCCAGGGAGTGGACACAAGATTTAATCTCCTCACGAAAAATGGATAGTATGGTCGGTCCAATACTTTTTGCACCATATAATGTATTGATATAATATATACATACTGTTCTACTTTTGGTAATTGTCACTATAATAACTTTATATGTAATAAGACAAATAGTATTGCCATGTTGAAATGTATACACTACAAATTTGAATTATTTATACACATTTATAGACAATATGAATCAATATTTTATAATAATTTGTTTCAAGAATTCAACTTTTCAACTACATGAGTACTTTTATGAGTACCTTGTCAGGATCCAGCTATAACACAAAATATTGGGTAAAGTTATCCCTGGAAGATTTTGAATGCTTTCACTACAGGAAGAATCGTCCTCTTTCATTTACATGCATCAAAGTTGGTTTGAGTATAACATTGTGAACATATGATTTGGAACAATATTTATAACAGCATTAAGTAACAGAGTTGTCTCCCTATGTCGTAACCAATGCTGTAGCATTTATTCAAAGCAAATCATTGTTATATTGTATTGTTGTTGTTGTTATTGTTGTGGAAGCTCGTATAAAGATTGTCATCATGTAATGTGCATTTCTCTATGTCCACTTTTGTTGAGGTATAATGTTTGTGGAAAACATAGGCCGAATGTAAAGACTGAGTGTCATCATTTGATTTACATTTTTCTATGATCAAATATTAGTGAGCCATTTTGAATGATGTGTATATGACTGTGATTCTACAACTGTGGGAAACGTCTTTTAAATTCCTTTTTCAATAATCCAATATTTAATATTTACCAGAGACGTAGATAACATGTTATCTACGTCTCTGTATTTACGGAAGATTAACTTTTTAAGAAAATGAATGTTTTACTAACGCACAAAATAAAACAATAAAATTTTGATTTTAGTACAATGTTTTAAACCTGAGATCATAATGAAAATGTGTTTATCTATGTATTATGTCAGTATGTCTGGTTGCTTAAGCTTCAGTAAAGTTTATAATAGGTTACATTACTAGTTTATGTTCAAAAACGCTTTTCCTGGCGTGTTTTCTGTACGGTACCTGTAGTATTATTGGCAGATAGCTCTCTCGACAGGTGTGTTTGTGAGTGTACGGGAGGCTGGACTACTTTACTATGTTAATTATACGATGTACAACCTAGTCATCTTGGATGAATAAAACAAATCTTGTATGACTAACCTTGTGTTTTATTCTTTATTTGTGTACGCAGCTTCTATGTTTCAAGCATACACAATAAAACACTTTTTACCGGTACTTTAATAGAATCTGCCAACATTAGCTTGACACTCACCATTACCGGTAACCCTTTACCACTTAGATACGCATGTGTAGTCCCATAGAAAGTTATATTTAGTTTAAGACCTTTTTTTACTAGATTCAAGTTTTTAAGACTTCATCTCCGTATCTTTGATACTGATGAGGAGCAAACAGCATAAAACCTGAACAGGCTGCCAGTTACTCGCAGGCTGTTCTGGATTTATGCTGTTTGCACATAGCCATTTTCCACACATTGTTGTAACGAAGAATTACCATCGCCGCCGCATGTGGTAATGTGTAGCTTTGTGTCATACAACGGTTGAGATGAAAACGTCATAACTTTGTAATTGTGTAACGTGGGATGATAAACAACGCTCATTCAGACCTTAATATCAAGAGGAACAATGACTGCAAGCTTGAATGTTGGTCATTGAAAAGTTTTAAGAACACCTCCGGACAAAATTGGGTCTACGGACAGACGGCTGTCCGATTGTCGGACAGATGGTCTGGCGTCCGTGACGATTCCAGTATTACTCTTTAATAACGGTACGGAGGTGTTATAAAAATTCAGTCGAGTTGTGGATAAAAGCAGCTTTTTAAAGTACGCTGGAGTTATTGTAACACTGCATTTCTACGTAGCCAAAGAAACGTAACCAACGCGTTATTTCAATGCATATACGGATTGATGGTCGACGCATTCGTCAAAAAACTGTCAATAGATGAATATATATCATCCGTGCAAGTGTAAAAGTCTTATATGAAGCTTTATTTATATTGTACGAAATTTGTCATTTTGTGTAACTATCGTACGGACAGACATACTGAAAGACAGCACGACCGTCAAAGAACGGGTAAATTGGTTAACCATTAAATGCCGTAGATATACAAATCGTGTTCCCAAAATGTAAGATCTTCAAAAAATGGAAATAAATATTTGCGATGCCCTTCACATTGAAAACTGTATGTTAAATGTATTCCGCTTTCATTCGTTATTCAAATTTTATGATCGCACGTATACAATAACGTGTATACAATAACGTGTATATCAATATATGGCAATATCTGATTGTGTACGATACCTACACGATAACTTGAATCTGTGTAAGAAAAAATACTGCCAATTACAACAGTCGCCGGCATGAAATAACACAATGCAATCGAGTTGTCTATGAGATACCAGCTTAGATCAACTGTTGTTGGTATCTTTGCTGTCTTTTTTGGAAACACTAGCGTTTATAGTTCCATATTATAGTATATAACACGGCAACCAACCGACCGATCGACTAACCAACGCTCGATTGGACATTGTCGGCTCGGGTACTACTTAAATATACCACGGGTACGCTTAAGTACACTTAAATGTACTCCGGGTACGGAAAATATACCCACACGTACCCCATTCTATACATAGATGGTGACGTCACTACGTTATTGTCAGTAAGACCGGTGTGTACACAATGCACGTACCCGGCAAATTTAGACCGGCGACACGAATGACCCAAAAAAATGTCGTACAACGCAATACCGACAACGAACCGAGCTCACTTCGACAAAACCTGCATCATCAACCTTTTTGTAGTATGAGTTTCGATAAAATAGAGGTCATTGTACAAAATTTTGACATAAATATGACCATAATTATTTTGAGAAAAAAGCCGACAACGACCAATTTAGCGCAAGAATTCCCGGGTACGTTTAAGTATACTTAAGAGTTCGCGGGGTACATTTAAGTAGTACCCGAGACGACAATGACCAATCGAGCTTAACCAACCAAGTAACCAACCTTCATCCATCCCAGTCAATCAGTCAATCAATCACCTTCCTTTAATGCTATGATGACCGTAGCTAAAGAAACTTCAGCGTACAGTTTATATAGTATTGACATACCTGTATAAAGTCGCGCCAGTCAAAAATCATAAAAAGCGACATTTAAAGTTATGGAAGCCAGAACTATGATGACCGTGATTGGTTTATTTGTGCCCACGCCCTCCCGCCCACACAAACACACCCGGGGACCGTTTCAATAAACATCGTAGATTTACGATAAGATACATTTTTCGAAGATACAGAATTACTAAAGTCCATATCATAAATTTTCAGTACTTAATTAATTACACTGGCATCTCAAGAGTCGTATATATTTGACGAGCATGCCGAGCTAGTTGGTCAACTTATTCAGATTACAAAATTCCCTCGTAAGTAAAATTGCCATACGATCGTTTATGAAACGGCCCCCAGGATAGGTATGTATGGAGCCGACCCTGTAACGGGGAGTTGTGATAGGCCACAGACTCTAGATGAGATATACGCTCCGTGGATAGGCCTAACTTACTAAGATATTTGTTCGGTTTTAAGTTACTTGGAAATGAAATATTAATCATGAAAACGTGAATTAGAATAAGGTAACGTTACATTGTAGTAAACAGTAACGTCATTTTGAACATGCCAAAGTGATGAAAAATATGGTTTGGGAATATTATTATATAGATCACAGCGTGAAATAGAATACATGTATTATAATGGAATATTGTAGACGGTACCGCGATATAGAATATTGTAACATAAAACTGTACAAGGCAACGCGATATTCACATTGTTATTCAATTAAGAACACTGTAACCACAATAGAACTTCCATGGCCATGACAAAATTATCCCCACATATAGCTTTGTCACACAGTCACATATCAAGACATAAGCACAATTTATATCTGATGGATTTTAATTTATTCTAAAATCATAAATACAATAAGTGCCTTTTAATAATTTAGCTAGACTTATACTTTTTGGGTACATTATGGCCCCTGACCGCCATGTATAATATATTATGTTAGAAATTAGTAAATGTAACAATTAAAAAGTTATGCACTCGAATGGAACTTTGTGCCCAAAACAACGTAAACTAGATGGTTACATATATGAGTCGTACTCTGAGAAAACTGGGCATAATGCATGTGCGTTAAGTGTCGTCCCAGATTAGCCTGTGTAGTCCGCACAGGCTAATCAGGGACGACACTTTCCGTCGTTATGGTATTTTTTATTTCAAGGAAGTCCCTCCTTACCGAAAATCAAGTTAAGGCGGAATGTGTCGTCCCTGATTAGCCTGTGCGGACTGCACATGCTAATCTGGGATGACACTTAACGCACATGCATTAAGCCCAGTTTTCTCAGAACAAGGCTCATATGAACAATATAACGTTATATACAACATGTTCTCTGTAACGGAGAGCTATGTCATGTATCGGAAACCTCTCATGTGTTTTACAATGGACAAATATCTAATTTGAACAATGACATTATGTATATGACAACACTATACACTAAAAACAACGTACTGCCCATCATGTAAATATACGGTATACCATTGTCATGTTCAAAATATTCTCGCTCACAATAATGGAATAACCTCCTGTTCACATCAGCTTGTCCTAGCGCTGTATTTATTTATAATCAATTACCAAGCGGCGCTTCTCTTTGAATCACTCACTTCGGAGGATATTAAAACTTAACTTTATGGAACCAATTAAAAATTTATTTTGCACAAACGCTAACATGCCCAGGAGTGAACCGCAGTTTGTTCACAACCGATCGCGTTCCGGGTATCTCGGCATTCATGGCGCCGCGGGAGCGTTCCCGAGGGTGGATGTCACCGTAACGCAGACTTGGTTACTGAATATTTCATGGAATCTCTGTTCCGCTTGAGGAATAAAAACTAACCGATATCGATAAACGTTTGGAGTCGGAATTTAACGCTAAACGCATGCATAATTATTTTCAAACAAACAATTTATTCTCAGTTTAAGGTGATACAGATATTCAAGGATCGACTTTCGGTTAAAAAATCAATAGTGATAGAAGTAGTCGCTTAAAACGCATTTTCTTTCGTTGGAACAAACTTGTTTCCCAGTCCTCTCGTTGCGTGCTTGACAATGTACTGTAATTATTGTGCATAAAATATGCACAACAAATAAACACTACAACCACTACAGTTTGAAAAAAGTATTAAATACAACTTAAATACAACTTTATTAGAAAAAAAATGTCTACAAAAATAATTCAGGAACTACCCAGGTTGCTACTTATAACTTCAAAAAAACATTTCAATATTATTATAATTTTTATGTTATATTTATATAAATAATGTTTGTTCCGCTGTGTGCAATGCACCTGGAAAAAAAATAGTCACCGATATAAGTGAGTCAAAGTATAATATAAAAGAAGGTATAATGAATGAAAGTTAGAAAAAAAAAATACTAAAGTATATCGATGGCTGATCATATTCTTATAATTCCAAACGTTTAGACTTCTGACTACGTAATATTGTTTTGCAAAAGGTGACCTTGTCTGGGATGGTTTTAGTGGTATGCAAATCTGCGAGCTCTTAGAGAAAACCTACGCTAGGATCACCAAAAAAATGACATAACGTAAAAAAGGTCTTTCATGAATCCGTGTTCCCAAAACAAGCGCATGGGGGTGGAGTGGGATGCAGTCGTTTTGGCAATGCGTCTGAATACATCAAACTCATTAAGTGCGTTTGCAAAACTCTTCTGATACTGTTCGGTATTGGGTTATCCCGTTCAACATTGCATTTGACATCAATTGAGTCATCGGCAATATAAAATAAGTGCCAAAGGCTTGTATGAGAATTTCAAAAGAACTGTAAAGTGATGGAATGAGTTTCCCATTGTCGTCTGACTCTATACGTACCTGACACGGCGACCGCCCCGCGCTCTTCATATCGACCCGTGTGCTGCCGAGCAGTAATGTCATGTTTAATATTTCACGTGCTTTCGATGAAGCTTATGATAAGGCTATTCCCAGGCATTATTGGAATCATGTAAAATGTCCCACCCGATGACTTGGAACAGCGCTTTGTGTCGTTTGGAAACGTGTCATCGTTGTATTGCTCGTCTATCCGTGACGACGGTATATATAAACGAGGACGACACTTTCTACGTGTAATACGAGCAGACAAACAGGACAGAGAGGTTGCAAGACGGGTCGGACACTTCCGGTGCGCTTGTCCGGCATTTCCTATCGACACGCCTTTGAGCTGGATGCGTTTACGTCGGCCCAGAATCAGGATTATTGTGAAGACTGTGGTTTATTTCCGATGTATTTAAAACGAAAGTTGTGAACTTTAGAGGCACAACAACTTCAAGAGTCACATTCACGTTACTCTTTTCCGGGTATGTACGATAAAACTATTTATGTTTCAATATTGAACTTTATTTCAAAACAATTATAAGCAGTTTATGTAACACAAATATATTTTTGTATCATGCGATACTATTGTGATGTTAATTAGAAAAAGTGATGTTCATATGTCGCGTGTACACCATTAATCAGTCACTTAATCAATTATTTTTAACATGATGTTTCTTAACGTATTTCATTTTGATGACGCTTTGATTTAATGTTATTCGATCATAAAAAATGATAATGGGAGGCTTTAAGCGACAACCATTTACTTCCTTATGCGGCAAACATGCGCCCGGCATGTCGGAATGCAGACCATATACATGTATAGTATTTGCTGAAGGCGGGAATTCCGGGTCCGCAGGGAAATCACCGTAAACACAGTCTCGTAGAGCAGCAACAAATTACGGTAATAAATACACTTCTTCGTAGCGAACTCGACTTTTTATGTGTGCAGCGTAGTGCACAAGAAATCGTGCTCGAAAGGCGAAGCAATACTTTTTGCAATTTGATATTTGGTGAAATTGGTTTCCTTTTAAACATTTCAATGAAGAAAATGTATAAATGCAACCTACAAAACTATGAAGAAATTCGTGTACTTCTGTACTGAATAAAAATAGAGATAAAAGGAAAGCTTATGTTATCTAAATTGTATATGCATTTATTCTTACACTAAAACCGGTATTTGGAATAAATCATATCGCCCCATTGGTGCAAAAAGGTACCATGTGATATTGAAATTAAAAGGCACATGATACCTTTTTGCACCAAGGAAGCGATATAGACATTCATTTGAATCACGGCCATGTATAACGTCGTTTGAGCGCGTATGATGCATTTACATCCCTATTAGAATCCAATAAATATATTAGATGTTCCTGCTATTTTTTTAAAGCCAATATGATAACTGTTTCTGAATTTATATTTATCGGATGATGAATGGTATTATACGTACTATAACGTGCTCGAGCCATGAGCGACCCTCGGTATAGTGTCTTGACTAAAATATCGATTCCGTACTTTCATTTACCTTCACGACATGGGTAAATGTCTATTTTTTGGTGATAATGCATTGCTTATTGTTTAAAAGTTATAAGGTGCCTTAACTTTGCTTGTTTTGTTTCATATTTATAAAATTCAGTTCCAGATCGCTAGTTTGCACCATACCTCGGGGACCACGCGCATATTAATATGCATAAAATCAGCCGGGTACAAGGAAATACGTCTAGGCGAATACGCTTAGCACATTGTTATGCCTATGAAATATTAATGGAGCTAATAAATGGAACAATTGGCCCGCCGATCATATGTTGTACGGGATAATCTACACACCGCTGCTACAATTATCAATATTCATTGACGGCCTTTTTCGACCCATACACGTCCTGGAACGACACAATGGAGCGGCGGATGCTGTGTTTCTGTAGCTGTATTTTCGAGAGTACTACCATTTACATGTACCGCTTTTCCGAGTGTATCGGTATTTTAAAGTGTACAGGTATTCAAGTGTATTGCTGTTTAATATGTGCCAGTATCATTCCTGCTCAGAAATAATTTTTATTAAGTATGATATCATCTTAAGTTATGTATGAGTGTAAACTAATATTCTGGCTGTCTAATTTAATGCGTCGAACAATGGACAAATTGAAACCTCAACACATTGTCGGCTTCAATAACAATACGTTTTACATGTACACGTATGTGAAAGTGTTAAGTAAATATGAGCCGTGATTTGAGAAAATGGGGTTTAATGCATGTGTGTAAAGTGCCGTCCCAGATTAGCCTGTGCAGTCCTCACAAGCTAATCAAGGACGACACTTTCCGCTTTTATGATATTTTTCGTTAAAAGAAAGTCTCTTGTTCACAAAAATCAAGTTTAAGCGGAAAGTGTCGTGCGGACTGCACGGGTTAATCTGGGACGACATTTTACGCACATGCATTGAACTTCTTTTTCACAGAGCGCGGCTCATATATTTTGTCATACGTATTTATTACATGATTGCTTAAAACACGCAGGAAAATCCGTAGTAGTAATAAAATCGTTATAAATTATGTATCTCTATACGCGTGCGCCGTTTTGACAACGGTAGTGTAGCGACGTAACACACTGATTTTAGCAAGCAATTTTTGTAGCCGCGAGTTCAAATCTCACTGGAGGCAAGTATCAAACAAAATATTTATGTTTCCGAAATATGTGTTAAATATACATGTATTTTCATTTAATTCAAGATAAAAATCATATTGGGGTAATATACATTGCTTAAACTTGCATCGTATATCCATCTATACGGGGATTACTGGTAGCGTCTCTGCCCCGTTTAATTAAGTGTAAACCTCCGCTTAGAGATGTGACTGGTTACCCAACCACAGGATGGAATCGTTTCGAAAAGTGTGGGTAAAGATACTATTCCCCAAAAATGACGGATCCGGAGCCCAGGAAACAGAAAACACCTATTCTCGACTTGCGAACATGACACTCTGCTCATTATTTGGCACTCGTGGAATAATCAGTGAATATAACTTTGATTATACACTGGTGCCAAGTAACTGTCAGAGCCCGACGACCGATTGAAGATGTACACTGGATCAACTACCACAGTGATCGACCACAGTGATCAGGAAGTTTTCTCGTGTTTTGTTAGTAAAATCCAATCGATTACTGATGACATGCCCGCAAAACGTTTTATATAAATAAAAGTGAATCTATGAATGGTTATTAAAAAGAAACCCGACACATTTTCACTTTATCGTAATCCCATTTCGACAAAGTTTGACATGGTTGAAAGAACTACGTCATATATTTCGCATTGAAATGCATAAAACAATACTACCGTATATACAGTCACCGTTATGGCGTTCGCTTACGAAGATCGAATGGTCGAGACCCATAACGGATGCGTATACGCTAATTTTTGTCACTGACACTGTATGATTTTTTAAGGTAGACAAGTTCTTTCATTCTTATCTTAAAAAGTTAACTTTTCTAATTTCGTAAGCAGTTTATTCAGTCATTAAAAGATAGAAACTTCACTAATTGAAAAAACAACAACAACAAATTATCAGATTGTACTATAGATGAAACGATTAATTTCAAAGACCTAATAGGTCTTAATTTAGAAAACGCCCCAGATAAGCACATATACAACATTCGCGAAACCATACACCTTACCATTTTGTTTATATCAGGATGTAGTGAGCTTTCTACAAATGTTTTGTCATTTTTAAAATTAATTTATTTCAAATAATATCAGTTATTTTGAAAAATTACGAACAGTCATGACTTCAGTATTGTGATGGTATACGGAATATCACAAATGGCCCATCCATTACGATGCCTAAAAACCAGTCACTGCAAGGTATTGTCATGCATAAAAAACAAAGCGGCACTTAATAAATTCGCCAGTGTCGCATACTTAAAACATGCGGTCAGTGCTTTAAAAGGACGAAGTGCCTTCAAGCGGATATTCAAATAAAAATGCAGTAATAATACCCTTGACAAACAAGACACGCCAAATAAAGTAGGTCCCTAGACACACACTTTTAATGAACATTCTATCAATGTTTAACAACCACCGTTTCTTGTTTTATCGCATTTATATATATAATACACAACATGCGTATCCTTAAAATTGCCCATTGATGCTCGATTGGTCATTGTCGGCTCAGGTACTACTTACATGTACCCCGAGTACTCTTAAGTATACTTAAATGCACCCCGGGTATGGAAAATATACGAACACGTATCCGGACATTTTAGACTGTATCCCAGTTTTATTCCCGTCCAACATCCGATGTCGTAAAACGCGTTATGGATTACGACTTTTCTATCTTTGAACAAAACCTGCCTCGACATGTTTTTTAGTAAGATTTTCGATCATATATAGTCCATTTTACATAATATTGACATAAATATGAACATAATTAATTTGGAAAAAAAAGCCGATAACGACCAATTTAACATGAGAATTCCCGGGAACGTTTCAGTATTTTTTCCGTTCTCGGGGTACATTTAAGTATATTTAAGAGTACCCGGGGTACATTTAAGTAGTACCCGAGCCGACAGTGACCAATCGAGCCCCATTGATTATTATTATTATTATTATTATTATTATTATTATTATTATTATTATTATTATTATTATTATTATATATCTAGTGTACTTAAAAATGCTTTTCACTTTTGTCATCTTTTACATGAAGTGAATGTTTAGATAGCTGTTTTGCCCCACCCTTCTCCCCATGAGAAAATATTGATTTAACATAATTGTTATAGTGGTATGCAACCGCAGTTATTAACTCCCTTGGATTCAGTGCGGAGCTTATTTGTTTACATCATGGCGGACGATAAAGGTGAAACGCAACCAGTACCTGCCATCAAAGATAAAAAGGAAGATGCAGCCAAACATCAGGCCGAGCATCACATCGAAATGGATCACGAATTTTTCACTAGACCCGGAGCACAGTTATCCGAGAGACAGACATTTACAAACAAGAAAGGAGAAAAAATTTCCGGCTACGCCGTGATTGTAGATTTCAGGAGAATTTTGCAGTTGGAAACGGTTGGAAGCAATGCGGACAATAAGGAGCACGGAATTATACCGGGGGTATTATATATCGTCAATTATTTAAGTAAATTTTTGCCCATGACGTTAGACCCAAATCACCTTTTTATCTTCCTGTTTTAACATGTTGCAGTTACTTGTGACAGTCACACCAGTGCTTTTTAATGCAGAACTAACTTAAATCACAGGTGGAAGTAACATACCCTAATTAGTATATGGGCCCAGGAGCCCATTATATTCAAATAAATATATAAAATCATGTTTAATGAGAGAAAAATCTTCAAAGAGCCATGCAAAAAAAAATCCCACCCTTTGATATTGGAATCATAACAAGGCAGGTTTTTTTATCTGATTTTGGGGAATGGGCCTGGCCTTTTTTGAGCGGAAAAAAAATAGCGCGAAATGCTGGACGTTGGGGTGAAAAATCACACGAAACGCCGGATTTTGGGGGAAATAAGGAAAGTCTTAAATAATCTATTCAACATATTTTGCTGTTTTTAAAACAAATTCAAGGCAACAGATAATCTAATTATGCAATATGCTATATTTTCTACACTGGAACAGGTTAACTTATGTATTTAAAGTTTAAAAAAAAAAAAAAAAAAAAAAATTCGGGGAAAAAAATGAAGTCTGGGGGAAAATTTACCTGCTGAGGGGAAAAAATCCCGCGGGGAAAGGGCTGATTTTCGGCGGGTCCCAAAGGAGGAAAAAAAGCCCTGCCTAGGTCATAAACTAGAATTTATCATATACCTGTCTTTGAGGCCGCAAAAATGTCAAAACTAGCTTTAATCCAAAGCATCCCTTGGTCCTCTTATGGGCAACTGAATAACTTTAAAAAAAAATTACTTCAAAGAAATCTGTCCAGCCGTTTACTCACAGTCGGCCCATAACCAAGCAATATTTCTAGCCCATTTGTCCGCACAAATAAATCTTCGACAGACTTTCAAACAATATTTTTTAGATTTCTCCCCTTAATCTATAGCTCGCGTCCTATTCCTTCAAAGCAACGAGGCATGTCACATAATGCATGCATATGCAACCACTTACCCTAAAAACTAATTCCAATACAATCAGAATGAGTAAGTATTTTTCATTTATTAACATTTGTCAAAGCGTAGTTGTTGTTGTTGATTGGATGATATTGTGCCTGGCTCTGTCATTGTAATTCACTGCTAAGCCTGGTTCAAAAGCAATTGCAACTTCTGTTTCATGTATTAAATCAAATTTAGGGTTAAAACATTTGTTGCAAAGAAAATATAAAATTTTGGAATAGTTTAAGGGGTAAGTGCATTATGCATTATGTGACATGCCTCGTTGTATTAAAGGAATAGGACGCGAGCTATCTCATGAAAAGCCTTTTAAATTGGGGTAAGAGAATTACATATTTAGCACATGGCCTTAATAAAGGCATTAATCAATACCTGAAGCGAGCATTTAAGAGACTAGAGGAAAATGACAATTACAGTGCAGGCATACAAATGATGTACCGGTACATAATACAATAACTCGTACATGAAATATTAAAAGATGTATTTTAATGGTCATATATTTATATATATGAAAACAAGGGCAATATGTTGTGCTAAGGGAATGACATCAGAGTTTTTAAATACAGGATTAATACATGTTAAGTATTTTTAATAGTTGATTAAAATTATTAGAAAAATGATACATATGAGCAGTCATAATTACATTTATTGGTATTGTCATTGTTGTAAAAGCTTGTTTTTGTTTTTTTATTCATAACATGTCTTTCAGATGTCAAATCGTGAACTGTTGCATGCAGTGGTTGGCCTCTATGATGTCTCTCTATCAGAGATGACCCCAGATGTCCTGTACTCTACTGTCTGTGAGAAGTGGGCACGTACCATCATCCTCATCAGAGATCTCCATGGTAACCAGCACTTCTAATATGAGACACTGGTAGCAAATAAATATATAGGCTATACAAAGTTTATATCAATTATTCATATGAGAAGTCCAAATAATAGATTCAACATCTGTTAAAATGTGGTATCTCAAAGCATTGCAACAGGGTAAGATTTTTTTAATAAAAACAAGAGCTGTGTTTGAGAAACACAATGCCCCCTATTGTGCTGCTTTGAAGCCATATATTTGACCTTTGACCTTGGAGGATGACCTTGACCTTTCACCACTCAAAATGTGCAGCTCCATGAGATATATCAAGTTGCTATCTTCCATATTGCAAAGGTTATGACCAAGTTTAAAGCTTTGGGGCAGAATGACAGACAGGGAGCATAATAAGTTGTGTCTGGTTGAAAAGACGATGTGTAGATTTCATGCTAACTTCCAACGAAAGATTGCTTACTATAACAAAACAAAATAAACTCAAATGATACCACTACCATTCTGTCTTCAACCTGGTCATGCAAACATCATCTCCTACCCAAACGTCAAAAAAACATATTATGTTTGAAGTAAAAACGATGTTGTTGACTTACTGATTGTGGGCGTTATACCCCTTTTTTGGCAATGTTATCATAATGAAATAACATATTTAAATAAATTGTGTAGGCGATCAATCTGAACCCACAATAGTAGCGATTTATCGAATCATCAAGCGTAAAAAGTTGTTATTCCTTATGTTTCCTCTATTTATAGTTTATCATTATGGTCCTCTGGAGTTCAGACCCTGCTTATAAGTTCTTTGGTTTGTAAATTGTTTGTTTCACTTGTTCAAAAGCTCTTTACACTATTGTAAATTTAATGTTTGTTTTATAAAATTAAACAAATGTGTATATGTCATATTTAAATCGACCTGCTCTCACTAATTATCATCTGCGTGGCACATCCTGCTGTTGTCGCCATTTTTTACATCCATTGAGGTGCGTCCATATAAAAAACTCAAGACATGTTCAAACCCGCTAAAGTTCATATAGAAGTACTTTTCAAAATGGCCTTTTGCAACATGCCAAAGCTGTTTGTGATATTTAAAGTCAGTTATATCTTATAATTGCAATTTGCTATATTAAACAACATTTTAGTTAAACTATACTGAATTTTATTATATATTTTTATTTTGTGTCATCACCCCGTGTTGATTAAACACCTTGTATTTCTTAATGTACATGAATTTCATAGCTCATATTTTTGCTCAAAATGCAACAACGGTTCAAGATATTTCTGTTAAAATTTGGTAATTATTATGGGCCCAATAACACAACTCTGTTAACTGTCTACACTATTCTGGTACAGCCATATTTATGCGTTCAATTATCTTTTGCACTATGGAGAGTGAACTAAATTTGTTGAATGTCAAACATGTGCTAACTTTAAATGGTAAAATGTTAGTATATTTTACATTTGTATATTGGTTTATTATTTATTAAATAAAGATGCTGATAAATCTGTTGCGTTTCAGAAACTATTGACGAGTATGAATCACGTCGAGGTTTGGAGCCGAAAGAAGAGAAAGATGAGCCGGAGGATGAGGAGGCCAGTGTGAAAGGTATTTACTTACACTGAGAACATGAACACGGGGCAAGATTTAGCATGGTAGGAAAATTAACAGTTTCCTGCTCAGAAACAAAGTGAAAATACTTATATGCAACCAGCATAAAAACAGGGTACAGGTTTTATGCTGTTTGCCGCTCATCAGTATCTTAGGTAAGAAAATGAAACATTTAAAACCTAAATCTATTATGAAAGGTCTGAAATTTAATTTTCTATAGGACTACAATCGCATCAAAATTGGTATCTGAGAGATAAAAGGTTAATCCTATCTTTTTTACATTATTGTTAAATGAACATGCAGGTTTAAAAAAAAGTATCAATGCATGACATTGGCTCTTCTTGTCTTTTGATGAATGTTTAAGTGGGATTTTGTCATATGATCTATGTTTAACTGGGATATTGTCTTATAATGAATGTTTAACTGGGATCTTGTTTTATGATAAATGTTTAACTGGGATCTTGTCTTATGATAAATGTTTAACTAGGATCTTGTCTTATGATGAATGTGTAACTAGGATCTTGTCTTATGATGCATGTTTAAGTGTAATCTTGTCTTACGGTTTATGTTTAAGTGAGATTTTGTCTTATGATGAATGTTTAAATGGGATCTTGTCTTATGATAAATGTTTAAATGGGATCTTATTGTTCACTTGAGCTAACAGCCATTCATTTTTGGATCAAGTTTGTTATGTGACTTAATTGTTAACTCTCTAATATGTATTAATTTAAATTAAAGAATTGTATGCTTAAATAATTTACATATGTTTAATATCGTTATTATGCCCCCTTTCGAAGAAGAGGGGGTATATTGTTTTGCTTGATGTCGGTCTGTCGGTCCATAGACCAGTTAATTTCTGATCAATACCTCGGCAACGAATTGATTGATACTTTACATGTGCATTGGCCTTGGACAGTAGATGACCCCTTTAGAAATTGGGATTAGTAGGTCAAAGGTCACTGTCACAATAAGTATGAAAATTGTTTCAGATCAATAACTTGTCAACGAATTAACCAATTGGCTTGTTACTTCAAATGTGCATTGGCATTGGACAGTAGATGACCCCTATTGAAATTTGGGTCACTAGGTCAAAGGTCAAGGTCACTGTCACAATACCTGTGAAAATTGTTTCTGATCAAAACTTGTCAACAAATCAACCCCTGGCTTGATACTTCTCATGTGCATTGGCCTTGGACAGTAGATGAGCCAGTTTAAAATGAGGGTCACTAAGTCAAAGGTCAAGGTCACTGTCATAATAAGTGTGAAATCCTTTCCAATAAATAACTGGCCAACCAATTGACCAATTGGCTTGATACTTACCATGTACATTGGCCTTGGACAGTAGATGACCCCTATCTCAATAGGGGTCACTAAGTCAAAGGTCAAGGTCACTGTCACAATAAGTGTGAAAATCGTTTCCGATCAATAACTTATTAACAAATTGATCGATTGGCTTGATACTTCACATGTGCATTGGCCTTGGACAGTAGATTACCCCTATTGAAATTGGAGTCACTAGTTCAAAGCCCTGTTTGGGGTGGGGGGCATATATCTCCGAACGCGGAACTATTGTTGCTTTTGAAAAAATTCTAATTGGGTCTTAAGTTAACAGAATGTTAACTTAACTGGCAGTTGAAGTTTTTGAGCCGATGGTTTGGAATGTCTGATTAGCTAAATATTGTCTGTTGATGGCCAGGATATTGTCAACACATTGTATGTGGTTGTTTTCAGACAGTGAAATCTGTGGAGATGAGGATGTATATGAGGAGGAGGAGGCAACACCCAGCAAGTTTAATGAGGTCTACAGCGACACAGAGTCAGAGGAGGGGGAGGAAGAGGAGGAAGAGTGAGTTGTAACCTTGTAGAGAAGAGATAGTGATTTGTTACCTTCTTTATTTTCATGGTGTCATAATTTGATATTTTAGGTGTTTTTATCATTTTTTCTGTTAATTTGCAATATCAAGACAGGAAATTGCACTAATGATGGGATAAAAAGAATACCAGGTCCTTAATTCATCAACACAATCTTAGACTTAAGAATATACTTGGAACCAAGAAATCATGATCTGCTTTTGAATATATGCAGGCTTTAAATTTTGTTTTTTTAGAAGTGAATTGTTCATAATGGAGTATGGTGTAGTTAAATGAATAAAATTGAGTGTCATTATGGATTTTATTACACTAATAGGACAAAATAGTGTAAAGAATATTCTTTATTTGTTGACTTAAGTCTAAAATGAGCCTTGCTACATAAATATATCTGAATTAATCGCTAACCTATTTGAGCTGTGCTCTGTGAGTAAAAGGTTTTAACTGTGCGTATAGTGTAATCACAGATTAGCCTGTGCAGTCTTCACAGGCTGATCAGGGATGACACTTTCCGCTTTTATGATAGATTTCTTGTAAAGAAGTCTTTTCTTAGCAAAAAACCTGTTAGGGCGTAAAGTGTCGTCCGTGATAACACTATAAGCACATGCATTAAACCTCTCCTTTCAAAGAATGCGGCTGATTTGCTTTCTTAACAATGCTGTATTTCAGTACAACAGAAGAGGATTTTTCTAAGGGTATCAACGCATTCATCGCCATTGTAGCTGACCGACGCAAGGCTCGGCGCACGTGTGAGGGACCAATCACTTCAGACATGGTCGGTGTGGAGAGCAGGATCGTTGGGTGTGCCACCTTTGAGAAGAAATATGTGTACGTAGGAATTTGTGTGGGGGAGAGCAAGAGGATATGTGTGCATCTTATATCTACATGTGATGTTACTTTATATGGGATTTAAAGAAAATGTGTAAAAAAATTATGTTATATTTACACAAATGTTGTATTCCTTGAGGTCTAAGGCGAATTTGGTCATTCTGAAAAATAAAAAAAATTTAGCAAAGGCCATCGTGCAGGCAGTGTAATATTTTTGTCTAGTGTTTACAAACACTGAAACAAAGGCAACAAACTCAAATATTGTTCCACCCATAAGTTTGTCATTCATTATCTTAAATGGTCTTTATCTGTAAAATGCGAAAGAAGCACTCAGGAATATATTCTTTTCACTATTTTTATAAGGACAGCCTATGCTAAATACGGACATCACTTGCTAAATATCATGTATGGACAGAACGTGCAATATAATTTTGACCTGACCGCCAGGGTTACACACAGTTTCACTGTGTTGTTTGTATTTTTATGTTAACACTGGTGATTGTTTTAAACCAAAAAATGTTATTTAAAATTATTTAAAAAGTCTTATATTTTATATGAAACATATTCAATGTGTAAATATATTCCAGATTAGAACTGACTTGGAGCTTGGAGATCTATAATGTTTGTCAATTTTTATGCCCCCAAAGGTGGACATATAGTGATCGGACCGTCCGTCCGTCTGTCCGTCTTTCCGTCACACTTTGGGTATATGTTTCGCGTTTAGGTTTTGAAAAATAACTCATAACTTCTATGTCCCTATACATAGCAACTTGATATTTGGCATGCATGTGTATCTTATGGAGCTGCACATTTTGCGTGGTGAAAGGTCAAGGTCATCCTTCAAGGTAAAATGTTAAAAAAACATGTATCAAAGCGGCGCAGTAGGGGGCATTGTGTTTCTGACAAACACATTTCTTGTTTTTAAATTGCTAATGAGACACTGGTAGAATCACATGATGAATACCGGTATGTTGGTACCATGTAAGAAATAGGAAAATTCACATGGGGTGCAATGGCATAGTGACCAGACAGGTAACCATTATGTCATTGGGCCCTCTTTGGAGTTTACTATTTCTTTAATGTTTCACACTGCATTTTGAATACACTATTTAGGGAAATGAAGAAGTGAGGTATAATAATATGTCATATAGATTCATGTAAATTCCGTGCTAAAATTGATCCATTTTTGTGTGTGCTAAATTCCATATTACATCATTAGTTTCAATAAAAAAGTAGGATCCTTAGTTTTTATGGATACATAAACTTCTCAAAAGAAAATAATGTGTTTTTATGTCCTTTTGTCTGTAAGCCCATCAAGCTTCTTGTGCGGACCATTACTAGGGTAGTATTAAAGCAAACTCACAATGAGAGTATTAAAGCAAACTCACAATGAGAGTATTAAAGCAAACTCACAATGAGAGTATTAAAGCAAACTCACAATGAGAGTATTAAAGCAAACTCACAATGAGAGTATTAAAGCAAACTCACGATGAGAGTATTAAAGCAAACTCACAATGAGACGAAACATGTATAGGACTTTTAAAGGGCTGTGCTGTGTACAAAAATCATATACAAGTATCTCTTCAGGATTTGTAGAGTTATTGTCATTTAGTAAATTTTCTTGTGTGGAGCAAAACACGCTTTTTATTGAAGGTATTTGAGTAAAACTGTGTACATTTAATGAGGACATTTACAGGAAGTGCCAAGTAAGAGAACTATCTTATCAGTTTATATGGGTTTATTGCCATTTGCTTTTTTAAATATGATTGCTTTCTTGTGTGGAGCATAACTCTGAAAGTATTGAATGGATTGAATGAAATTTCATGTATTGATCAAGAGCTTGGAGATGAAGTGCAGAAAAAGCAACATACCTCTATCTTTTAAATTTATTGCTCTTTGTAAATTTTCTTTTGATTCAAATGGAAGTTCATTTAAGGTCAGGATCACACTTTGGGGTCAAAACAGTACATGTACCTCAGCATATTGTAAACTAACAGTGATATTGCTTGATGCATGTAGTATTGGTTTGTTTCCTACTAAACTCTCTGCCAATACATAATGAACCAAATCTTCAGGAGCACATGTTTACTGTAACATTGTATTTGTGTTGTATTTTATGTACAAGTTGAAGTCATTTCATCTCTGCTTTTCTTGCATTTGTTTCTTAGAGATATGATTGTTTTTATGCCCCCGAAGGAGGGCATATAGTGATCGCACTGTCCGTCCATCTGTCCGTCACACTTTGCGTTTAGGTTTCGAAAAATGCTCATAACTTCTATGTCCCTTGAGATATAACCTTCATATTTGGTATGCAGGTGCATATGGACAAGGCCTTTCCATACGCACAAAATGTTTTACCCCTGTGACCTTGACCTTGAACTTAGGGCCCGCGTTTAGGTTTCGAAATCTGCATTTAGGTTTCGGAAAATGCTCATAACTTCTATGTCCCTTGAGATATAACCTTCATATTTGGTATGCATGTGCATATGGACAAGGTCTTTCCAAAGGCACAACATTTTTTAACCCATGTGTATATGGACAAGGCCTTTCCATAGGCACAACATTTTTTACCCCTGTGACCTTGACCTTGAACTTAGGGTCCGCGTTTAGGTTTCGAAATCTGCGTTTAGGTTTCTAAAAATGCTCATAACTTCTATCAAAGCGTTTACAGGGGGCATATGTCATCCTATGGTGACAGCTCTTGTTGATGTAATTAATACCCATATAGAAACATTTATGATTGCATTAAACAATATGACTGTTCTGGGCATGTTGCTAATTGCTAATGGCACTTATATAATACATAAATATATAGCATATTGCTGTATAAAGCTAAATACATTCTCTATGTATATATATCATGACTACAATTAATATTTAGAATTGTTTCCTTTTTACTAGGCAGAGCAAAGGGAGAAGGTCTGGTCATGTTTTCTTGTTTTCCACCATAGGTTGTGAATCTTCTGCCTCAAAACTACCATATTTCTTCAGTTGTTTTCTAAATTGTTTAGCAGCAATATCCTGAACTCCATATTATTGTGGTGTTTCTCATTACTAGTTGAGGACTGTATTTCTTTATGTGAGTGTCTTCTATTCTTATCATCTTGGGCAAAATATGTTGTTTGTTGAATTGCTTATTTATCCCTTTTAAAATCAATCTTATAATAAGCATTTAATTGCTTATTAATAAAATCAGACAGTTTTTACATAAAAACATGATCCATGACACACACACAATGTATATATCCAACTGGGTTTAACAAACACAAGGGAATAGTCAGTTGTAGTCTTGTAAAATCTTTGCTTGAACAAAGCAGTTCCTTTTTTGCCATGCAAATTAACATAGCCTTATCATGTTTATTAAATATGAAAATCTTGTTGTTTCATCATAGTTTGCTTTAATGGAACGATAATAATAATATCATGTCTGAATCCCACTTCTTGGAATAAGACCAAGTTTTATAAATCACTGGTTGTATGTGTTTGGGGGTGGGGTGAATTCCATATTTAGAAATAAAATAAAACGATGAAATGAGGTGCTAATGCAGAAATATGGTATATAATTAGAATACATGTAATTATCTTTATACCCCCACAAACAAAGTTCAAGGGGGTATATAGGAGTGAACTTGTCTGTCTGTCGGTCGGTTGGTCTGTCTGTCGGTCTGTCTGTCGGTCCATATTAAGTGTCCGCTCTCTAATTCAAGTAGTTTTCATCCGATCTTCACCAAACTTGGTCAGAAGTTGTATCTACATGATGTCTAGGCCAAGTTTGAACATGGGCCTTGCCGGGTCAAAAACTAGGTCATGGGGTCACTTAGTGCGTTTTAAACATTCAGCATGTTGTTCGCTCTCTAATTCAAGTAGTTTTCATCCGATCTTCACCAAACTTGGTCAGAAGTTGTATCTAGATGATCTTAAGACCAAGTTCGAACATGGGCCTTGCCGGGTCAAAAATTAGGTCATGGGGTCACTTAGTGCGTTTTTTAACATTCAGCACGGAGTCCTTTCTCTTATTCAAATAGTTTTCATCCAATCTTCACCAAACTTGGTCAGACATTTTATCTAGATGATCTGAAGGCCAAGTTCGAACATGGGCCATGCCAGATCAAAAACTAGGTCACAGGGTCACTTAGTATGTTTTACACATTGAGCATGGTTTCTGCTCTCTATTTCAAGTAGTTTAAGTCTGATCTTCACCACACTTGGTCAGAAGTTGTAACTAGATGATGTGTAGGTCAATGTCGAACATGGGCCATGCCGGGTCAAAAACTAGGTTACAGGATCACTTAGTGTGTTTTAAACCTCACCATGTTGTCCGCTCTCTAATTTAAGTAGTTTTTATCCAATCTTCACCAAAATTGGTCAGAAGCTGTATCTTGATAATGTCTAGGGCAATTTTGAATATGGGTCATGCCGGGTCAAAAACAAGGTCACGGGTCACTTAGTGTGTTTTAAACATCACAATTTTGTCCACTCTCTAATTCAAGTAGTTTTCATCCAATCTTCACCAAACTTGGTCAGAAGTTGTATCTAGATGATGTCTAGGTCAAGTTTGAATATGGGTCATGCCGGGTCAAAAACTAGGTCACGGGGTATCTTAGTGCGTTTTAAACCTCACCATGTTGTCCGCTCTCTAATTCAAGTAGTTTTCATCCAAACCTCACCAAACTTGGTCACAAGTTTTATCTTAATGATCTCTAGGACATGTTTGAACATGGGCCTTTCCGGGCCTTAAACTAGGTCACGGGTCACTTAGTGCGTTTTTTAACATTCAGCATGGTGTCCGCTCTCTAATTCAAGTAGTTTACATCCAATCTTCACCAAACTTGGTCAGAAGTTTTATGGAGATGATCTTAAGGCCAAGTTAGAACATGGGCCTTTCTGGGTCAAAAACTAGGTCAAGGGGTCACTTAGTGCGTTTAAAAAAATCAAGCATGGTGTTTGTTGTTTTTTGTGAAGACGACATGCAAAATATTATGTGTCAATGCGGCATGTGGGGGTATTTGTCACGTCTGTGACAAAGCTCTAGTTTTAGTTCTTCTATAATAATTAAAAATTCTTTTTATTTCTAACAAATTACTAATACATTTCCAATGTGTGTACAATATTCTATTCAGATATAATTATTTTTTTACTGTTCAAATTCAAAAGCAGCACCGTCCTGGATTTGTGTGTGTGTGTCACTAACAAATAGTTGTGTTATAGGATGATCACCGTACAACCTCTAAACTGTCCATTTCACTGAACTGAAACTCCCAAATTGTGCCATAGGATGATCACCATACATCCTCTAAACTGTCCATTTCACTGAACTGAAACTCCCAGTCTTAAATAATTGTGAATGTAGAAAAACTAACTGTCAAATGCCTGCCCCGAAACGTAAATCTTTTAGCAGTTTTACTTTTTTTCAAGAACAGAAAAGTTATTATATTAAATATTTTTAGATTTCTATAGTTTACAAACATGAAAATCAGATTTATCCTATTACCAGAGGAAAATCGATAGTATAACAACGATCGTATAAACATGGGCTTTATACTATCGCTATTTTTAGACCATGGTTTTCCGATCTCTATGTTAAGAACACTATATGTTTCAATGTGACGTCATAGCAAATGATGACGTTGAAGTAAACAAACATTTCGGAATCAACTTGGAAAACCAGCGCTGTTTCTTTGAATTTGAAAGTAGTTTTACTCTTTTTGAACGATAAACGACCACAAAATAATAGGATAAATAGAGTATTATGTGAGTTTTGGATAAAGATCAAGTTTATCATGCTCGGCACGAACCATGTCAGCGCTCGGCAAGCCTGGCGCTACATTGGTTCTAAGCCTCGCATGATAAACTTGATCTTTATCAAAAACTAACATAATATTCTCTATGTACATGCACAATTGAATATAATATAAGCTACTGCATTGAAAGACAGCTGTGAAATGTGTGTCATCTAAATAGACTAGAGATAATCTTAGTCATAGTCAACGTTTGTGTAGCTGCCATTTCCCCCACAGTGTTTTTATAGTAGTGGTGTGATATATGTTATTTTGCCTGCCATCATGATGATGGTATCAACTGTGGATGACTGTTTTACTTCTTCTTTCCAATATTTTAATGCTATTCAGTATGGAAATAGTTACAAAATGGAAAGAAAACATCAAAATTCCGATGAATTTAACATGTTTTTTCTCTTTAAATAATTAGTATAATGTTAAAAGCCACTCACATCAACGTTTGTTCTTTAACCCTTTGCATGCTGGGATATTTGTCGTCTGCTGAATTTCTAAAATTAGCATTTTCTTTGATTTTTTTCAAAGAATACTATCAGAATAGCAAACAGTTTTGATCCTGATGATACGCCACGTTCTGTGGCGTCTCATCTGGATCCAAACTGTTTGCAAAGGCCTTCAAACTTCGGTTCCAGCACTGAAAGAGTTAAATGGTTAGGCAGTTGAATCATATGTTTGATTTCTGTTGTGTTAAACAGTTTCAGTTGAAAACTTGTATGGCTCACAAACATTCATCTGACACTGACCATTATCCATAAATATATTTTCAAAATGATGATGCATATGAACTGCATCCTGTGAAAATGGGTCTTAAGTCCTATGGGGCCATTGTAGCTTTAGACCAGCCTGTGCCTCCACGCAGTCTTGTCATTGGCTTCCTTGTCTGCTTATGAGACCACTTACGAAAATGTATGGCGGGTAAGATAGCTCCTGACCAGACTGCGCGGTTTCTTATGTATTCTATAATACGTACACTGGCTAAATTGGACATTGCACACATATTCCCATGATGCGGCTTATATATGGTTTACTTATTAGATTTTCTTAAGAATTGACAAGCCTTTCATTATTTCATCTGATTCATAAACTTGTGAGTAGTGTAATTACAGCACATGCTAGGCTGACAAATGCTTGGGTAATGTGTGTGAGCTAAAGAACCATTTTTGTGGGCATTTGTTAACGAAGGAAAAAACTGGTTATTAGATTGGCGAATGCGGGCGGGCTGGCTGGCTGGCGGGCTGGCGGAATAAGCTTGTCCGGGCCATAACTATGTCGTTCATTGTCAGATTTTAAAATCATTTGGCACATTTGTTCACCATCATTGGACGGTGTGTCGCGCGAAATAATTACGTCGATATCTCCAAGGTCAAGGTCACACTTTGAGTTCAAAGGTCAAAAATGGCCATAAATGAGCTTGTCCGAGCCATAACTATGTCGTTCATCGTCAGATTTTAAAATTATTTGGCACATTTGTTCACCATCATTGGACGGTGTGTCGCGCGAAATAATTACGTCGATATCTCCAAGGTCAAGGTCACACTTTGAGTTCAAAGGTCAAAAATGGCCATAAATGAGCTTGTCCTGGCCATAACTATGTCATTCATTGTGAGATTTTAAAATCATTTGGCACATTTGTTCACCATCATGGGACGGTGTGTCCCACGAAAGAATCACGTCAATATCTCCAATGTCAAGGTCGCCACGACTAAAAATAGATTTAAAAAAAAAAAAAAAAATACAAAGGGGGTTAATTTTTTTTGGTCATTTCAAAAGTTCAGTTTGAGTTTTCTCCCTTTATCAGATTTTTTTTTCACAATGAAAACCTGGTTTTGTGACAATTTTGTCCCTTGTTTTAAATCATAGAAGGGAATCCTACATTGTTTTAATGTAATATTATTACCTCGTCATTTGTATGAATAGTTCTTGTTTAGTGTAACAAATCAGGTTTACATTTAACAAACAGTGGCGTTGGGATCTTTCTTTTGTACACAAACTATACCATAAGGCCATTGAATTTTAGATATTAGTGCAGGTTATATATTTATTACAGCAAACACAGGGACAGGGTTATCCATTTGACACTGGTCAGTGTGAGGAAACGTTGCAGGAACTTCGGTATTGGAAAATATCTATTATCAGTAAGTAGCATTGGAAAGTACCTGTTATCAGTAAGTATGATTGGAAAGTACCTATCATCAGTAAGTATGATTAGAAAGTACCTATTATCAGTAAGTATCATTGGAAAGTACCTGTTATCAGTTAGTATGATTGGAAAGTACCTATTATCAGTAAGTATCATTGGAAAGTACCTGTTATCAGTTAGTATGATTGGAAAGTACCTATTATCAGTAAGTATGATTAGAAAGTACCTATAACATGTATCAGTAAGTCTAATTGGAAAGTACCTATTATCAATACGTATGATTGGAATGTACTTATTATATTATCCATAAGTATGATTATTAAGTATCTATAATAAGTAAGTATGATGGAAAAGAAATAGTTATCAGTAAGTATTATTGGAAATTATCTATAGTCAGTAAGTATGATTGAATGATGTATCATTTTTCACAATTTGTTTTAAATATCCAGAAATAAAGCTGATCTCCTTAAACCAATACATAATTTGTCAAAACCGAGCAGCTATGTGATGTTATTAAACTGCACCTTTTTAGTATGTGTCCAAGAAATATGATAAAGATATTCAGATGCTAATGAACATTTAAAATGTAGGATCAGCATAATAGATTTAACGTATCAACTTTGAAGGTCCTTCATCTGTCAGATTTTAGAAATATGTTCCAAGTTGACAGTTACATAAATAATTTGCTGCGTGTTTGTCTGGTATTTATATGAGCCTCGTTCTGTGAAAAGTTCAGTCTGTGCAGGCTAATCATGGACAACACTTCAGTCTGCACAGGCTAATCATGGACGACACTTCAGTCTGCACAGGCTAATCATGGACGACACTTCAGTCTGCACAGGCTAATCATGGACGACACTTCAGTCTGCACAGGCTAATCATGGACGACACTTCAGTCTGCACAGGCTAATCATGGACGACACTTCAGTCTGCACAGGCTAATCATGGACGACACTTTTAGTCTGCGCAGGCTAATCATGGACAACACTTCAGTCTACACAGGCTAATCATGGAAGACACTTCAGTCTGCACAGGCTAATCATGGACAACACTTCAGTTTGCACAGGCTAATCATGGACGACACTTCAGTCTGCACAGGCTAATCATGGACGACACTTCAGTCTGCACAGGCTAATCATGGACGACACTTCAGTCTGCACAGGCTAATCATGGACGACACTTTCAGTCTGCGCAGGCTAATCATGGACAACACTTCAGTCTACACAGGCTAATCATGGAAGACACTTCAGTCTGCACAGGCTAATCATGGACAACACTTCAGTTTGCACAGGCTAATCATGGACGACACTTCAGTCTGCACAGGCTAATCATGGACGACACTTCAGTCTGCACAGGCTAATCATGGACGACACTTCAGTCTGCACAGGCTAATCATGGACGACACTTTCAGTCTGCGCAGGCTAATCATGGACAACACTTCAGTCTACACAGGCTAATCATGGAAGACACTTCAGTCTGCACAGGCTAATCATGGACAACACTTCAGTTTGCACAGGCTAATCATGGACGACACTTCAGTCTGCACAGGCTAATCATGGAAGACACTTCAGTCTGCACAGGCTAATCATGGACAACACTTCAGTCTGCACAGGCTAATCATGGACGACACTTCAGTCTGCACAGGCTAATCATGGACGACACTTTCAGTCTGCACAGGCTAATCATGGACAACACTTCAGTCTGCACAGGCTAATCATGGACGACACTTCAGTCTGCACAGGCTAATCATGGACGACACTTCAGTCTGCACAGGCTAATCATGGACGACACTTCAGTCTGCACAGGCTAATCATGAACGACACTTCAGTCTGTGCAGGCTAATCATGGACGACACTTCAGTCTGCACAGGCTAATCATGGACGACACTTCAGTCTGCACAGGCTAATCATGGACGACACTTCAGTCTGCACAGGCTAATCATGGACGACACTTCAGTCTGTGCAGGCTAATCATGGACGACACTTCAGTCTGCGCAGGCTAATCATGGACGACACTTCAGTCTGCACAGGCTAATCATGGACGACACTTCAGTCTGCACAGGCTTATCATGGACGACACTTCAGTCTGCGCAGGCTAATCATGGACGACACTTCAGTCTGTGCAGGCTAATCATGGACGACACTTCAGTCTGCACAGGCTAATCATGGACGACACTTCAGTCTGCACAGGCTTATCATGGACGACACTTCAGTCTGTGCAGGCTAATCATGGACGACACTTCAGTCTGCACAGGCTAATCATGGACGACACTTCAGTCTGCACAGGCTAATCATGGACGACACTTCAGTCTGCACAGGCTAATCATGGACGACACTACAGTCTGTGCAGGCTAATCATGGACGACACTCCAGTCTGCACAGGCTAATCATGGACGACACTTCAGTCTGTGCAGGCTAATCATGGACGACACTTCAGTCTGTGCAGGCTTATCATGGACGACACTTCAGTCTGCACAGGCTAATCATGGACGACACTTCAGTCTGTGCAGGCTTATCATGGACGACACTTCAGTCTGCACAGGCTTATCATGGACGACACTTCAGTCTGCACAGGCTAATCATGGACGACACTTCAGTCTGTGCAGGCTAATCATGGACGACACTTCAGTCTGTGCAGGCTAATCATGGACGACACTTCAGTCTGTGCAGGCTAATCATGGACGACACTTCAGTCTGTGCAGGCTAATCATGGACGACACTTCAGTCTGTGCAGGCTAATCATGGACGACACTTCAGTCTGTGCAGGCTAATCATGGACGACACTTCAGTCTGCACAGGCTAATCATGGACGACACTTCAGTCTGTGCAGGCTTATCATGGACGACACTTCAGTCTGCACAGGCTTATCATGGACGACACTTCAGTCTGCACAGGCTAATCATGGACGACACTTCAGTCTGTGCAGGCTAATCATGGACGACACTTCAGTCTGCACAGGCTAATCATGGACGACACTTCAGTCTGTGCAGGCTAATCATGGACGACACTTCAGTCTGCACAGGCTAATCATGGACGACACTTCAGTCTGTGCAGGCTAATCATGGACGACACTTCAGTCTGTGCAGGCTAATCATGGACGACACTTCAGTCTGCGCAGGCTTATCATGGACGACACTTCAGTCTGTGCAGGCTAATCATGGACGACACTTCAGTCTGTGCAGGCTAATCATGGACGACACTTCAGTCTGCACAGGCTAATCATGGACGACACTTCAGTCTGCACAGGCTAATCATGGACGACACTTCAGTCTGCACAGGCTAATTATGGACGACACTTCAGTCTGTGCAGGCTAATCATGGACAACACTTCAGTCTGCACAGGCTAATCATGGACGACACTTCAGTCTGCACAGGCTAATCATGGACGACACTTCAGTCTGCACAGGCTAATCATGGACGACACTTCAGTCTGCACAGGCTAATCATGGACGACACTTCAGTCTGTGCAGGCTAATCATGGACGACACTTCAGTCTGCGCAGGCTTATCATGGACGACACTTCAGTCTGCGCAGGCTAATCATGGACGACACTTCAGTCTGCACAGGCTAATCATGGAAGACACTTCAGTCTGCACAGGCTAATCATGGACGACACTTCAGTCTGTGCAGGCTAATCATGGACGACACTTCAGTCTGCGCAGGCTAATTATGGACGACACTTCAGTCTGCACAGGCTAATCATGGACGACACTTCAGTCTGCACAGGCTAATCATGGACGACACTTCAGTCTGTGCAGGCTAATCATGGACGACACTTCAGTCTGCGCAGGCTAATCATGGACGACACTTCAGTCTGCACAGGCTAATCATGGACGACACTTCAGTCTGTGCAGGCTAATCATGGACGACACTTCAGTCTGCACAGGCTAATCATGGACGACACTTCAGTCTGCGCAGGCTAATCATGGACGACACTTTAGTCTGCACATGCTAATCATGGACGACACTTCAGTCTGCACAGGCTAATCATGGACGACACTTCAGTCTGCGCAGGCTTATCATGGACGACACTTCAGTCTGTGCAGGCTAATCATGGACGACACTTCAATCTGCGCAGGGTAATCATGGACGACACTTTCCGCTTGTTTTGTGTTTTTAGTTTAAGTGGAGACTCTGCTTAGCAAAAATCAAGTCTAGGCGGAAAGTGTCATCCCTGATAAGCCTGCACAAGCTAATCTGTGATGATTCTTTAAGCACATTCATTAAGCCCAGATTTTTTGCAGCAAATCGTGGAGCCGCGTGTGGTGGGAAACTATGATGCGGTGGTTGTCCACGCTGACAATGAAGCCGTTGAGTTCTTCCAGAAGTTTGGCTTCTCAGACGACATTGTCCTCAACAGCAGATGGAGGTACACATATTTACCATATTGAGCAAACATTGGCTGTAGGCTATGAGAATGGGCAAACATTTTTGTTAAAGAGGACTAGTAAATGATTTGTATTGATCCTTGGTATTTTAATGAATAAAGGAAAATGTGGTTCCTGGGTTATAAGTCTGTGGTACGCAGTAATTCAGTTTGTTGATGTTAGATTCAAAGTATAGAACATTGTGTAAGAAACTAAACTAGGTGAACCTGTACCAAAGCTAGGTTGAACTGGGAGTGTAGTGTGTTGTGTAAGCCAGAATACTAGATGAAAGTGCAGTGTTTGCCACAACATTGTGTGACAGTGTAGTGTGTTGTGTAAGCCCCCATACTGCGTGAAAGTGTTGTGTGTTAACCACAAAACTGGTGAATGTATTGTGTGTTGTGTTAGCCCCCATACTACGTGAATGTGTATTGTGTTAGCCACATAATTAGTGGAAGTGTTGTGTTAGCCCCCATATTACGTGAAAGTGTAGTGTGTTAGCCACTAAACTAGTGAAAGTGTTGTGTGTTGTGTTAGCCCCCATACAACGTGAAAGTTTAGTGTGTTAGCCACATAACTAGTGAAAGTGTTGTGTTAGGTCCCATACTACGTGAAAGTGTCGTGTGTTAACCACAAAAATAGTGAATGTGTGGTGTGTTGTGTTAGCCCCCATACTATGTGAAAGTGTAGTTTTTTAGCCACAAAACTAGTGAATGTGTTGTGTGTTGTGTTAGCCCCCATACAACGTGAAAGTGTAGTGTGTTAGCCACAAAACTAGTGACCGTGTTGTGTGTTGTGTTAGCCCCCATACTACATGAAAGTGTAGTGTGTTAGCCACATAACTAGTGAAAGTGTTGTGTGTTGTGTTAGCCCTCATTCAACGTGAAAGTGTAGTGTGTTAGCCACAAAACTAGTGAAAGTGTAGTGTGTTGTGTTAGCCACAAAACTAGTGAAAGTGTAGTGTGTTAGCCACAAAACTAGGGAAAGTGTAGTGTGTTGTGTAACACAATTAGTAGAAAGCGATGTGTAATAGTGTAAGCTATAAAATTATGTGAAAGTATAGTTAGTTGTGTAAGCCTCAAAACTGAGTGAATATTAAGTGTCTTGTGTAAGATAAAAAACATGTAAAAGTGAGATAAAAAACATGTAAAAGTGAAGTGTGTTTTGTAAGCTACACTGAACCAGATGGAAGTGTAAGGGGCTGTGTAAGAGTAAGACCCAAAGCTCTGTTGTATTTGCAGAGAGCTGGCTGAGCAATTCACCAACTGTTCGTTGATGTGCTACCTGCCAGGATTCTCAGGTTGGATTGTTCATTATAGAAAAGAAATTGGTGAAAATGAACTTCATTGACAGAAGATTTCTTTACAAAACTTCCACATGAATGGATCCTACTACTTACTAATGGACATTCAGCTCTTTAGATCTCTGTAAAATGAATGAATTACTATTTTGAACTATTTTTAAGTTAAACTAAGATATAATAAAATTGCTATTTGGAATAAGTCTTCATTCAAACTTAAATAATGTTGTCTGTTGTCAACTTTCAGCTCATTACCCCTCTAGAGGCCACAATGTAATTCAGTCTTTATGAAACTTGGTCAAACTGACAATATCTCGGCTGATTTTGAACTTGGTAACATATGTGGAAAAAAACTAGGTCACTAGGTTAATTTTTTATAAAACCTTGTTTTCACTTAAGAATCTACATATATATGTCAATCTTGATGAAACATGGTCTGAATATTTACCTTGACAATAGCTGTGTCATTTTGAATGGGGGTCACATGCATCCAAAAGCTAGGTCTCTAAGTTAAAGTCAATACAAAACTTGGTCAGAATGGTTATCTTGACACTACCTAGTCCAAGTTTGAATCTTGGTCAAATGTATAAAAACTTGGTCACTATGACAAACCTTGTTCCCACTTTAAAGCAATATTTATGACTCACTCTTGATAGAATATAATGAGAATGTTTATCTTTACATCATTAAGGCTATATTTCAATCTGGGTCAAGTGCGATAAAAAAACTAGGTCAACAACCAAAGCAAGCGTTTGCAAATTGATGTACCAGGAACTATGGCCATAATGACCTCTTTGTTTATACCTTATATTGAGAGTTGTTTTTAAGTGTTTTTTTAAGTTGTATAAAGCCAATTCTGTTTAGGAGTATCAGAATTTGAAGGTAATCATAATTATGTCGATATTGTGTAGATTGGTTGGTAAAAGACCTTTTGCGACGATTGTCATTTCTTTTGTTTAGGTCATAGACTGCTTAGCGCAATCAAGGTTCCAGGGATAGAGATGTTTGAATTAGAACAAGAGTTCCTTAAATGGTAAGTTTTTGTTATTTAATCTTACTATGAATTTGTTCAAATATGTATATGCAGCTACTTTATCTGGCAAATATTTTATCATTATCATTTAAATATTGTTATGTATGACAATGACATATTGAATGATTTAGCACCTACAAAGCTGGACGTTTATCTTGAACCCAGTGTCATGATGGTGTACATGAATATTTTGTCTGCTTTAAAGATTTTGTATCATTCCTTCTCAAGAAGGGTCTTAAGGAAATTTCTCCAGCAACACCTTTAACTTTTGTCCAGGGATTGGCTTCATCTTCACAATTATTTATTTTCATTACTTTCACACTTACACCAAATTAAATCATGTATGCTTAACCAAGATCAAAATGTAGTAAATGTACATCCCAACACCAGGTATTTTTTTGTCTCAGTTTTCGTGTAGATTGAATAAAAACTAACTTTAAAAATAGTATGATATTAAACTATTTGAATGATAATCATGGTTTCCATGGTAACAGGAAGGAGAAGAGCTTGGAGGTGTATCAGCAGCAAATCACATGCATGATGAGGATGAAGCATGAGGTGTTGCAGCTAAAACATACAGTAGGTAGATTGAGTAAATAAAACCCATTTTGTCCGTGGCTACAAATATACCATAAAACAGGTGGGTTTTGTGTCCCAGTTAAAAATCAACTACCATCATGGATAAACTAAACCACACAAACAATTGTTTTAATTATGAAAACAAAATCACAGTTATCATTGAAACCCACCCAGCCATGTATTGACTTTGACTTTGATCATTTCACCCAAATCCATATGGGTTATCTAGCTATATGCAACTGATTAGTAATTTGTCCTGGGGGATAAACCCTACATACTGGTAACCAGTGGGTTTTGTGTCAGTATAACTATTGTATTGTACTGTGCAACTACTGATTTGTATGCCCCCGGTAGGGTGGCATATAGCAGTTGAACTGTCAGTCTGTTTGTCTTTCTGTCTGCCTGTCTGTGTGTCCATCTGAAAACTTTAACATTGGCCATAACTTTTGCAATATTGAAGATAGTTACTAGATATTCGGCATGCATGTGTATCTCATGAAGCTGCACATTTTGAGTGGTGAAAGGTCAAGGTCAGGGTCATCCTTCAAGGTCAAAAGTCAAAAAATACAATCCAAGGGAAGTAATAAGCTTTAAAAGGGAGATCATTTCTAAACCTGCCTAATGATACATTGAAATTTTATTTCAAAGCGGGGCAATAGGGGGCATTGTGTTTCTAACAAACACATATCTTATCAAACACAGTTTCTTGTTGTTTTTTGTCGCTTTTAAAGCATGCCATGTAATGATAAGTAATTTATACTATTTTTATTTGTTTTAAAAGGGGATGAAATTTGTGTAATATGATAATGAGGTAATTTATCCATGGAAAATTATTCACATTCTCGAATAATTATAACAGTCTGTCTCTTAAATCAAAGTTCGAAGTTTGAAAGTCTCCCATCTCTTCCAGGCCATCACTCAGGACAAGTTTCTCAAGGCTTTAGTCGAGGAGAATGAGCATTTACGGACAGCCAAGCTGCTAAGTGGTAGGTCATGCAATAGAAATGTGTGAATTGCTTACAGGAAAGCAGTTTGCTATCCTCAAAACTCTGATAAGAAATTTTAAATTAAGCACTTCAATTACCGGTAGATCGGATTAAGCATTCAAAGGCAATGTTTGCTGCTTTCAATTAGGTAAAATATTATTCATTACATCAAAATGTATTTGTTTAAAAAATTTAATGTGAAAAGACTGTCAGCATGAAATAGGCAGGTGACTTAAGGAAAATCATTTCATGATTGTTTTCCCCGATGAGCTGTGATAATATGACCCCATATGTTCTAATACTGTGGCTGGTTTAGTTAACCCTTTATCACTAAGATACGTATTTTGATGCGTGTGTAGTCCCTTAGAAAGTTATATTTAATTTAATAACTTTCTTACTGGATTCAATTTTTATATACTTCATTTCCAACACTTAGCTACTGATGAGCAGCAAACAGCATAAACCTGAACAGACTGCGAGTTACTTAGTTCTGGTTTTATGCTGTTTGCGCATAGCTATTTTCGCTTCGCTTCTGATTGGGAAAGGGTGAAGAATCATTACAGCAACTTTTAAAACACCTTTGGTGAATAATATTGGCCTGGTTGAAAATTTACATTTGTCATAACTTGAAAGTCTCTTATTATTTTGTATTATTAAATTGAACTGTAGAAGAGAAGTTTCCGGCAGTGTACAGTCTGTGACTATTTTTTTGTACTTGCTTAATTTGTATTCAACTATTGTGTCTTTTTGTTAAAAACATACTCTTTACATTGTTGTTTGTATTTTATCACACCATGTATAATAACATACGATGTGTGATGTTTTTATTTCAGAAAAAGAGCTGTTAGATTATAGACTTTCAACAGTAAAGAGTGCCTTTGGAACTGACACAGGTGATTATGATATACTATGAAAACATGTGTGCTCTTGTATTTGTTTGCCTCTGTATGTAGAATTGTGCAACAATGAGACAATACATAAGAAAATGTTATGATTGCAACTCTTTGCAACAACATCAGTGTCGGCCTCTGACACATGTTTTTAAATAAACAGATAATACATGTTCAATTATATGTGACATTTACTCAGTGTTATGAATGAAGCAGCTAACCGAATAGCAAAACACCCAATACGGTACTATGAAATAATAAATCATAGACCTGTAGGATTAGCTGAAATTTAGAAAAAAACACAAAGAACGTGTTTTACTTCTAAAAAGAGATTAAATGCCCAAAGTATCCCCTGAGTTGACAGTAATGGGATATCAAACCCCGTAGATGGTGATGTAAAATAATGTCAACCTGAGAATAGTTATGTAAATGATTTACATGGCTTTTTAAAAAAAATCACAATATAGAGGCACTTTTTTTTACTCTAGTTATATAACAGCGAAACCAGCCATCCATACTTGCCAATACTGATATTTATGCCCCCCTTCGAAGAAGAGGGGGTATATTGTTTTGCACATGTCAGTCAGTCTGTTGGTCCGTCCACCAGATGGTTTCCGGATGATAACTCAATAACGCTTACGCCTAGGATCATGAAACTTCATTGGTACATTGATCATGACTGGCAGATGACCCCTATTGATTTTGAGGTCACTAGGTCAAAGGTCAAGGTCACATTGACTCGTTCTTGGATGCAGTTTAGGACCACATTTGCAGATTATATTATGTACTGGTGTCGTGGGGTCTCCGTCCCCACCAGATGGTTTCCGGATGATAACTCAAGAACGCTTACGCCTAGGATCATGAAACGTCATAGGTAAATTGATCATGACTGGCAGATGACCCCTATTGATTTTGAGGTCACTAGGTCAAAGGTCAAGGTCACAGTGACTCGTTCTTGGATGAAGTTTAGGACTACATTTGCAGATTATATTATGAACTGGTGTCGTGGGGTCTCTGTCCCCACCAGATGGTTTCCGGATGACTCAAGAACTCAAGAACTCTGATAGATGACCCCTATTGATTTTCAGGTCACTAGGTCAAAGGTTAAGGTCACAGTGACTTGAAAGAGTAAAATTGTTTCCGGATGATAACCCAAGAATGCTTACGCCTAGGATCATGAAACTTCATGGGTACATTGATCATGACTGGCAGATGACCCCTATCGATTTTAAGGTCACTAGGTCAAAGGTCAAGGTCACAGTGACAAAAAACGTAATCACACAATGGCTGCCACTACAACTGAAAGCCCATATGGGGGGCATGCATGTTTTACAAACAGCCCTTGTTTTCAGAAGCCCTGAGCACCAAGGAGTCCATAGGCCTCGCCAATACTGGCAGGATTGGCTGTATGATATTTTCCAGATGCCCTGAGCACCCAAAAGTCTATGGGCCTTGCTTTGGGAAAATTTGGTTCAATGCTTGTGCTTTAAGTGTCGTCCCAGATGGCCTGTGAAGTCTGCACAGGGTATTCAGGGACAATACTTTCCGCTTTGACAAGACTTAATTTAGACTTCCTTGAAATGAAAAATTCTACTTTAGTGGAGAGTCTCGCCCCTGATTAGACCGTGCATGCTGCACAGGTTTATCTGGGAGCACACTTTACGCAAATGCATTAAGCCCTGTTTGTCAAGAGCGAGGCTAAATGCTGAGCTGTATGATTGTTTGCAGATGCCCTGAGCACCCAGGAGTTGATACACAGCCTGCAACGAGAGGTGCAGAAGATGGACCTGCAGATTCGTCACAAACGAAACTCATCCCGCGACTTTATGGAGATCCTCGCAAACAAACCCAACGGATCCTACACTGTAGTAGGTAAGAATGATCCACCACTGTTGTTGGTTGATTTGATCCTACACTGTAGTAGGTATGTATGATCCAGTTCTGTAGTAGGTATTATGATGCTGGACTGTAATAGGTATGTTTGATCCTACACTGTAGTAGGTATGTAAGATCCTACACTGCAGAAGGTATATATGATCCTCCACTCTATTAGGTATGTATGATCCTCCACTCTATTAGGTATGTATGATCCTACACTGTAGTAGGTATGTATGATCCTACACTGCAGTAGGTATGTAAGATCCTACACTGCAGTAGGTATGTATGATCCTCCACTCTATTAGGTATGTATGATCCTACACTCTATTAGATATGTATGATCCTACACTGTAGTAGGTATGTATGATCCTACACTGCAGTAGGTATGTATGATCCTCCACTCTATTAGGTATGTATGATCCTACACTGTAGTAGGTATGTATGATCCTACACTGCAGTAGGTATGTATGATCCTCCACTCTATTAGGTATGTATGATCCTACATTGTAGTAGGTATGTATGATCCTACACTGCAGTAGGTATGTATGATCCTCCACTCTATTAGGTATGTATGATCCTACACTGTAGTAGGTATGTATGATCCTACACTGCAGTAGGTATGTATGATCCTCCACTCTATTAGGTATGTATGATCCTCCACTCTATTAGGTATGTATGATCCTACACTGTAGTAGGTATGTATGATCCTACACTGCAGTAGGTATGTAAGATCCTACACTGCAGTAGGTATGTATGATCCTCCACTCTATTAGGTATGTATGATACTACACTGTAGTAGGTACATATGATCCTACACTGTAGTAGGTATGTATGATCCTACACTGTAGTAGGTATGTATGATCCTCCACTCTATTAGGTATGTATGATCCTACACTGTAGTAGGTATGTATGATTCTGCACTGTAGTAGGTGTGTATGATCCTCCACTCTATTAGGTATGTATGATCCTACACTGTAGTAGGTATGTATGATCCTACACTGCAGTAGGTATGTATGATCCTACACTGTAGTAGGTACATATGATACTATTCTGTAGTAGTTATGTATGATCCTCCACGGTAGTAGTTATGTATGATCCTACACTGAAGTAGGTATGTAAGATCCTACCCTGTAGTAGTTATGTATGATCCTACACTGTATTAGGTATGTATGATTCTGCACTGTAGTAGGTATGTATGATCCTCCACTGTAGTAGGTATGTTTGATCATGCGCATTGTATTTGGTATTGTTATAAAAAATATTGTTGGTTAAGACAGAAGGTATAAAAAAGCATATATCAAGCAGCTTTCTAAACCTTCTGGTGGTGTGCTCTACTTATTCACTTTTCATTAACATACACAAATATTCACTTACTTAAAATCTGTTCAGATTTATGCAAAATTTAAGCTGGCATACTGCATTTATCACAGGAGAGAGTCGATATGTGGCAAACAGTGGTACGAAGGTTGAGGAGCCGTATGACCACATCAAAGACTCCGCATTCTTCTATGACGTCAGTGAGCAGTTCAAACAACAGATGATGCTAGACTCACAGATCATAAAGAAATGTGAAGTGACCACCATTTCAAAGGTATTATGTTTCAGGAAGCTACTGTGTTATGAAAGATAAGTTGATACATAGCTTGATATTGTTATTGTAAAAGTGAGTACACAGTTTGTATTCATTGACTGGAATTAATTTAAGAACGTAAAAAACATGAAGGATACTGTTGAATCACAAGCTTTCTCGGAGTTGCAATGTTTTTATCCTGCAACTTTGGGGTAAATTTATGAGCACCGTCACTATACTCATTGAAATCAGATGTACCCAAATGTAAGACCTTGCAAATATGTCCACAATCCAAAATCTGAAAAATGTATAACCTTCAAATTGATCAGATTCTACAATATGTGGAATAAATGTGATATAAAATAAAAGCATTTGTCATTAAGGATAATATAGATGTCACACTGACTTGATTTGGGTCAATGTATCTGAAAAAATACATTACAAGGATCTGTTTCTGAATGTTAGTTATTTTTACAACTTATAAATGGAAAATATAAAATAAGTACTGTGGCAGTAAAGATTCCCAATTAAATTTCATCTCAAAACTTGTGACAGGCCTTGGTTCCCGAGAAGCAGCGTAAGGTGTACAAAGAGAGGATCCAGAGGTTGACTGACCCCCTGATGGTGCTGGACCTGTACTTCTGTGGGACATTAGAACACCCGGAGAGAATCAAGGAAATCTTGAGGCAGGGTTTCTCTGAGAGGGGTAAGATTTAGATAGTACTGGACCTGTTCCTCACTCTGGTAACAGTATACTCTTAAAAAGGGCTGATACTATGTAATCAATAAACTGTACATGATAGCAAGGTTTATATACCACAGAAACATAGGGAGGAGATGTTCGATGTAGATAGTTTTAGACATGTACTTTACAACCACACAATTTATCTTTATATTTCAATACTGCTGTCTCTAAATGCCCCCCCCCCCCCCACCTGTTTTATTTTAGTGAACTAACAGTATTAGGTTTGTATCACACATGTTTCAGACATGACATGCGGTGAATATGGCAAGGGCCTGTACTTCTCCAAGTATCCTTCCAAGGCGGCCCAGTTCTCCAAGGTAACCAGCATTCCAATCATTCTCCATGTTGGATTTATCAAAATTTTACTTTCTTTGAGTATATTGATACTTTTGCTTACTAATTATCTCATCCATATCAAATGCAATATTTATTTAGTTTCTGCAATTTAAAACTAGAGCTTTGTCACAAACCTAACTGAAAATGCCCCTGCTCCACATTGTCAGTGAATTGTCACAGGGTTAGCAGCCATTTAAATTAAATTTCTTATAAATATGGAAGAAGTTTACTCCCTAAATATTACATGCTTCTAGCCTAGAAATTGCTTAATTCATGAGCTTATTACTCGAATTTGTGTATCTCTGAGCATGAACAAATTGTATTCACATAAACACTTCATTTTGATGACATATTTTAACTTTCAATTCCCTCACTTGAGAAATGTGGACCTTGTTTGCTCCACAAACTTGTTATACCGACAGACCAACAAATAAACCAACTAACTGAAAATGAGACTCCGGCATACCTCCTGTCAATTTTTGTTGCGGTGGTATAATAAAGATCATTGTAATATGATTAAAATGTACAGCTATATTTTGACTCTTGTTTGTGCTTAAAGGGACAATCAACCAGATTGACGAAGCAAAAAAGAAAAGTTATAAAATACCGTGTGTTTTTTTACAATTATGAGTTTATTTTGATTTAACTATCACAACTGGTATATTACATTACTTGAAACTGTTGTAAAATTGTCCTATTTTCAGTTTATTTGGTAATAAAATTTTACTGGGTATGTGTACCAGGTAACTAACAGTTAACTATAAATAACACAAGTAGATTGATCATCAGCATCTTTTGGTAAATTGTATATATTATATCAATCTACTTGCGTTATTTATAGTGTGTATATCGTTATATCACCTATTTTCACGATGTACTTTCAATTTCACATTGAGAAATTTCATTACCGAATATACTGAAAATATGAACTTTTTTCAAGTAATGTAATATACCATTCATGATATTTTAATCACTTTAAACTATTAATTGTAAAAAAATACCATATTTTAGAACTTTTCTTGTTTACGTCAATCTGGTCGACAGTGCCTTTATCAGCTAGTTTTTGACTATGTTAAGGTCACTTGTTTTTCTCCTGAATTAATGTAAGCCCCGCTCTGGGAAAATAGGGCTTAATGCAGGTTCATAAAAGGTCCTCCTAGATAAGCTCTGGGAAAAAAGGGCTTAATGCAGGTTCATAAAAGGTCCTCCTAGATAAGCTCTGGGAAAATAGGGCTTAATGCAGGTTCATAAAAGGTCCTCCTAGATAAGCCTTTTCAGTCTGCACAGGCTAATGGATGACCCTTTCCCCTTGCACCGGTTTTTTGTTTAGAAGTAACTTTCTTTAAAAAAACACCGTAAAGTTGAAAGTGTTGTCCCTGACTAGCCTATGCGGACTTCATAAGCTAATCTGGGAGGAAACATTAAACATTGCGCACATCCATTAAGAGTCTGTGGTCCCAGAGCAAGGCTAACTTGTACTTCCTTTCTGGACAGTTGGGCAGTCTGCTGCGTGTTGAGGTGGGGATAGGCAACGTGGAGACCATTGTCCAGCAGGACCGCACACGTACAGCGCCCTCTACAGGATATGACAGCATCATCGTAAGCTATGTTACAGCATTGGAGTGTTAACTGCTAACTCGCATGATAGGATAGATGCATCTAACAAGCTTCTTTGCACAAATATAATTAGATATGTAGATACATATTTATAAGTTTTTTTAAAGATCATACTTGTTTTGCTTAAAAATACTTGAAAAATATCTTGCATTTATCTTCAAAAACTAAGTTATATCTTTCTCAGAGCATAACATAGAGCAATTCAGCCCACAAACGATTCATATCTTATACTTATTAATTTTCAAAATTATGTCAATGGTAATGGTTACATTTTGAATGTCTTTTGAGTTCAATGCCTACAAATAACAGTTTTTAATACATTTCCTAACAAGGGACAAAATTGTCACAAAACCAGGTTTTCAGTTGAAAAAAGTGTGATAAAGGGAGACAATTCAAAATGTGTATTGTTAACTCCCTTGTGTAAAATTGACCTAGATTTCAATTAGAAAAAAAGAGATGTGTTCGTCAGAAACACAATGCCCCATATTGCGCCGGTTTGAAATAAATTAATTTTTTATTTTTTTTTTGACCTTGAAGGATGACCTTGACCATGAACTTCCACCACTCAAAATGTGCAGCTTCATGAAAACGCCGCTTTGAATTATTATTTTTTACCTTTGACCTTGAAGGATGACCTTGACCTTGAACTTCCACCACTCAAAATGTGCAGCTTCAGGAGATACACATGCATGCCAAATATCAAGTTTCTATCTTCAATAATGCAAAAGTTATGGCCAACGTTAAAAGTTTTTTTTCGAACGGACGGACGGACAGACTGACATACACGCAAACTGACATACTGGCATACTGACGAACAGTTCAACTGCTATATGCCACCCTACCGGGGGCATAAAAAGTCTGTTAAAGAGAGACAACTCAAAATCAAAATGTGCATTGTTACTGATTGTTCATAGCTTCATAGTTGTTTCAAAATCAATCAATTTTTAGTTGTGGCGACCTTGACCTTGGAGATATTGACATAATTCTTTCGCGCAACACACCATCCAATAATGGTGAACAAATGTGCCAAATAATTTTAAAATGTCACAATGAATGACATAGTAATGGCCCAGACAAGCTCATTTATGGCCATTTTTGACCTTCAAACTAAAATTGTGACCTTGACCTTGGAGATATCGACGTGATTTTGCGCGACACACCGTCTAGTGATGGTGAACAAATGTGCCATATTATTTTAAAATCTGACAATGAATCACAAAGTAATGGCCCGGACAAGCTCATTTATGGCCATTTTTGACCTTCAAACTCAAATTGTGACCTTGACCTTAGAGATATCGACGTAATTCTTTCGCGCGACACACCGTCTAATGATGGTGAACAAATGTGCCAAATGATTTTAAAATCTGACAATGAACAACAAAGTTATGGCCCGGACAAGCTCATTTATGGCCATTTTTGACCTTCAAACTCAAATTGTGACCTTGACCTTGGAGATATCGATGTAATTCTTTCGCGTGACACACCGTCTAATGATGGTGAACAAATGCGCCGAATGATTTTAAAATCTGACAATGAATGACAAAGTTATGGCCCGGACAAGCTCATTTATGGCCATTTTTGACCTTCAAACTCAAATTGTGACCTTAACCTTTTAGACATCGATGTAATTTTTTCGCACAACACACCGTCTAATGATGGTGAACAAATGTGCCAAATGATTTTAAAATCTGACAATGAATGACAAATTTATGGCCCGGACAAGCTTGTTCCGCCCACCAGCCAGCCGACATCGCCAATCTAATAACCAGTTTTTTCCTTCGGAAAACCTGGTTAATGAATGGTCTGTTTCGCTCCATTAAGTTACCATCCAGAAGCATGTTATACTGTCGGCTACTTACACACAGATTTGCACTTACATTTCTTTGTATCTTGCTTTCAGACGCCCGGTCGCCTGACCCACCTACTGGGCCAGGGGGATGCCTCACTGAACCAGGAGTACATCGTGTTTGACCCCTGCCAGACTCTTCCCCTGTGCCTCCTAACATACGAGGCCAGCTAGATTCAGCAAGCCTGGCTCAGGGCACATCCACTTTAAGCCTTTTAGTGGCGACTTTAAGGACTAGTTTAAGCTTTCCTTTTTGACCCCTGCATCTCCTTCCCAAAATGTTTTATTATAAATAAATCAAATAGTTTAATAAGAATATCCCATGGAGGGGCTAGACTTTCTTTTACCGGTAATCCTTTACCACTTAGGTACTTATTTTGACACATTTGTAGTCCCTTAGAAAGTTACATTTAATTAAATACCTTTTTTACTAAATTCAAGTTTTAAAGGCTTCATTTAAAATCCTTAGAGCAGCAAACAGCATAAAACCGGAACAGACTGCAGGCTGTTCTGGTTTTATGCTGGTTGCAAAAGCCATTTTAACTTTGCTTCCAATGGGGGAAAGGGTTAACTTAAAGTATAATTTAAATGAAAACGTAAATTTGTTTAACATGATCCTAATCGTCATCAAGGAATGTGCCAATAAGATCGACAGGGCTGGCTAACTGAATAAGGTCCTAAGCATAGAGCATTAAATATGGCGTGAAATGACAGATTCTATATATTTCAAAATTTAAATACAAAAAAAATTCAATGTTGGCTATTTAAAGCATTTAATCATAAAGTCCTACTGATATTTTAGAAGCAGCCAAATTATACATGTATTGTTGATACTTTTAAGAAATTTACTTTAGTATTTTTTTATTTTTTTTTAAAGATCCAGATAAGCTGGAAGTTTTGTGCCTATACATATAGGTCTGTGATACTGGTCTTTTTTTATTGGGGATGGCAATGAATTTGTATTTGAATATTCTGTTATTGAAGTATAAGATTATTTGAATGTCCGGTATGCAATACAGTTATGTGAAGACTAGTTTTTAATACTTGATACTGAAAAAAGCTGCTTTAAACAAAAGATTATAAAATGCTACGATGTACATGAATGTGAAGCATAATTTATTTAATGCATTCAATATATCCATGTACCTAAGCCAAGTCAAAAAGTTGACATACAAACAGACCTACTTCATCATGCAATTTCACCCATGTAGCTCTGGAGTTCCTTTACAGTTATCCTTCTTTATTCACTTATAAAATGGCAGCCTTTTGACTCGCAGTTATAAAAGGGATGCAAGAACAGTTGTTAATTTGTTGACAATTTCATTGAAAATTATTAATTATGCCGTCCGAAAACTATGTTTAATTGAACTTAATCATGCATTATGCGCTTGATAATAGACTGCAGTTGATACATGCATTGTGTGATACAGTTACCGGCAGAGCAAATTTTCAACATTTTAACACAATAGTAGGGTTACAAGTAGATTTTGAAACCTATTCTGTGTGCTTGAGATCCATGGGCAGCATGGAATGTTGGTAATTAAGATACTAATAGTTGTAATCTATTTATGCTTGAACAAATACAGAACAATTAAAATAGCAAGCAATTATTGGAATAATCTTTATTATTGGAGTATTTAAATATTTGTTGCTTTATAAATAAAATATAATCAAAAATGGGTTGTCTTATTTGGCATGTCAAATACATCTAAGCCACTGCTCAGTGTTTACTTGGTATGTTTGAGAAATGGAAGCAAATACAAGAGGAAATATTTAATCATAAAATATGTGTAAATACTTTTATTTGGACTAGCAAGAGATATTTATATAAGTTTTTTGTTTTTCTTTTTTCTGTTTGATGTATTGTCTAACAAAAGTGTTTTTTTTATTTTTTATTTTTATTTAATTCTGGTACCGGTAGCTTGCACAATGCCTGTGATAGTTGGGTACAGTTAAAGTATTCAGTGCCATGACATGATTTTCTCATATTGTGTAGTACTATTCAATTGTATTATCCAGTTTCATATCTTCATTTTAAGAGAGCTTAATGTATATGTATACAAATACATGTTTCTTAGCAGACGTGTTCAGTGCATTTTTGACAATGAAAAATAACACCTCATGTTTCCGTATTAAAATTATTTAATGTTAAAGAAAAGTCAAATTTATTGCTAAATACTGAGTCAGGTTTGCATTTTTGTACTTGCAATCATTGACATGGTCTTCCGCAAAGGTTGAAAACACCTTAAGGCTGTTTGGGATGTATCAAAATTATAGATACATGCTTACTACTACAAAATATTCAAATTTAATGTGTATTTAAATGATGAAGATCTGAGTCCCCTTATGAACAGGAATATAGCATGGGAGCTCCTGGTGCAAAATTATATAAATTGTGTACTTATAAGTCTTGTGTTTATGTCATTAAAGGATTCAACAGAGTTTCTTGTTTGTTTGCTTTTTTATTTGAAGAATGCTCGTTTAATAAATCCTTGCGAAAATCTGCTTTTTCAGCCAAGTGTTTTAGACTGCTTTCTTTTGAACTAGCTGTAAAAATGATATGAAATCCATTTGAACATTCACGCATGCATGTACATCGGTTACCTTGACTTTCAGAAAGCTACTGACTGTTAAACACTGTTCATCACTTTTTAACCAGCACATTACAGTGGAAAGATCAAGGCAACAGTCGTCAAGTGTATGTGACTGTATTTCACCATTTTTTACCCTCGTGACCCAATATATATCTCAGCCAACACAATATTGGGACAAATGTTCTGACCAATTTTCATGTAGATATGATGCATATATTGCAATTGCCTGTTGGAAGCATCGTAAATAATATTAATGCAAGGTAAACTATGATGGTTCTTTAATTCACCTTTCGTTGAAAACTGCTAAGAAAACCTTATATATGGCCAAAAAATGCACATACAATGAACCGTGTCAATCATAACCCGGCACTTGCGTATCAAGTCTTCGATAACTAATCATAACTTTTTAAAATTGATAATGAATCTACAGGATTTATACCAAGGTTAAATAAATATCAGTAGATCATCCTGCACATAAGGATAATGTCAAATAAGTATGGTAAATGTACAAATCATTCAAAAGTTCAGAGGAAAACAGAAAAATCAGAGGTTGGCAGAAATTTTGAACTCCAGAAGTGTTTTTCTCACACTCCACCAGTTACTTTTGCAAAATCGACCCCATCCCCTTCTTGTTAATTACGTTTTCATATTAATTTTATATTAGTATCTGATCATGTGTCATATTATCATACAATTAAAGATACAAACACCTAAACAAGACAATGCAGACAATGTTTTTGACAACTTGTGTGTGCATTACCTGATGAACAGGAAGTTCTCCTTTGCAAACACTCCAAAGTACTTCTTATATTTTTCACAATTAGTCAATTATTTATCAACAGAATTAATTAAAACTTGGAACAAGAGTTGTGTTCGTCAGAAACACAAATTCCCCTATTGCGCCGCTTTGATTTTTTTGTTGACCTTTGACCTTGAAGGATGACCTTGAACTTCCACCACTCAAAATGTGCAGCTTCATGAGAACGCCACTTTGAATTTTTATTTTATTTTTGTGTTGACCTTGAAGGATGACCTTGACCTTCAACCAATCAAAATGTGCAGCTTCAAGATAACGCCGCTTTGATTTTTTTTTTACCTTTGACCTTGAAGGATGACCTTGACCTTGAAGGATGACCTTGAACTTCCACCACTCAAAATGTGCAGCTACATAAGAACGCTGCTTTGAATGTTTTTTTTACTTTTGACCTTGAAGGATGACCTTGACCTTCCACCACTCAAAATGTGCAGCTTCATGAGAAAGCCGCTTTGAAATTATTATTTTTTTTACCTTGAAGGATGACCTTGACCTTCCACCACTCAAAATGTGCAGCTTCATGAGATACACATTCATGCCAAATATCAAGTTGCTATCTTCAATATTGAAAAAGTCATGGCCAATGTTAAAGTTTTCGGACAGACAGACGCCATATATTTGACATTTGACCGTGAAGGATGACCTTGACCTTTCGCCACTAAAAATGTTCAGCTCCATGAGATACACATGCATGCCAACTCAAGTTGCTATCTTCAAAAGTGAAAGTTATGGCCAATGTTAGTTTTTTTTCAGACGGACAGACTGACATACACACATACTGACTGACAGTTCAACTGCTATATGCCATCCTACCGGGGGCATAAAAATGAACATTTAAATATTTTTTCTTCCAGGCAAACTTATTAATTAAACAGTTCATCTCATTTGAACATGTGCCAAAATTGAGTATCAAGTTTTGGTGCTCAGTTTCATTTATGTCAACTCTGATGAAAATTTAGACCATTAATGTCATAGGGGACCCATATCATCTGAAAGCCAATAGATTGTTCATGTCTTAACATATAATTTTTGATAGCAGAGCAAACATTAATTATGTGGGATTTGATGTGTTTGGCACCTGTGGTTAGACCTTGTCCTTGTGTATAACAGCATGGCTGCTTTTTGCTTTTGACTCATCTGCAGTCATATGATTCACACATGCTACTTTTTGACGATGCTGGAACAGCATCGTCTAAGGTATGATAACCAGTAAAAAAATTCTTCACAATGGCGACCTATGTAAAAGACCGAGCCAGTCCGATTGAGATAACTCGATTTTTCAGTTACTTCCCTTGGCATTCACCGCTGCGTAGGAGATTGCTCGTTGATTTTCATTGATAACATTCTCCTAGCAGAGTTGTCGTTCGTGTTGATAAAGGTAAATATTAATAGAACAGTATATCCTGGGGAAACAGATTCAATAAGTGTATCAGAACGTTAATTTCAAATTAGTAATTTTACATCCATTTTATTTTTATGGACCAATGAAACAACTATATATTTTCTCTATTTTGTTTGATATTTGTTCTCGATTTAGTAAATAAATTGCGAATAAAAACAAGTAAAATTATCTTTTTACGTGATCACAAAACTAAAGAATGCGAACAATTTCGAACCTGCAAATTGTAAACACTGCACTGCTTTGATATATATAGATAAAACAACATTTCTTTTATAATTGTCCGTCCCGCTAGCGCAGTGGTAAGGACGTTCGCTTTTATCACCTTTACGACACCGGTTCGATTCCCGCTCACGGCGCAATGTTATATTTTGTCTGTTTTGTGGTCACCATTCCGGACAGGTGTTTTTTTTCCGGATAATGTCATCCCCCCCCCCGCAGCATTTGACCATATAAAAAATTAAAAAGTATTTCAGTACAAAACAAATAGCTGGAAATTGCAGCTATCATTCAAAATTCGTCCCAACTGTCGTCAATCTTATCTTATTAGGTAGGAGTGCTGGACACACTCCTGGTCCCAACATTATGCAGCCTCAGCACGGAGGTAACTCATTACCTTGGAAAAACACAAATACACACACGAGAATCATCATGAAGGTATTGCCATACTTAATGAACAAGAATGTGACCCGCCTCCCAGTTTCGCTCAATGGGCCAAGTAACCCATGGGTACTTCTTCCCCGTACCCCTAAACTTTTTTTCGTACCAAAAATGTTTCGAACTCAAATTTTTTTCGTACCAAATTTTTTCTCGTACCCAAATGTTCGTATCAACATACACAATTGTGGTGATATAGATAAACTTAAATTGATGTTTTATATCCATCCTCTTCAAAAGCATCGTCACACCAGTACTGCCAGTACTTTGATTATCAAGTACGAGAACTTTTTTTTCATTACAACAAGAATAAAATGCAAACGAAAATCAATATTGTTTGCATACTTCCATTAAAGTGCAGTACAAACACATCAGATGTGCACAAGGTTCAGAAATGTCAGTGCCAGATATTTTTATAAAAATTTGTAGAACATGTTCTCATAATTGGGGCTTTTTTTTATAGAAATGTTAATCAGAAGTGATTCTCTAGAAGTGCTAAAGAAGATGCGAGCCAATTAATTTAGGAAAATGAGCGTACAAAAGGTGCAATGTTTGAAAAATTATCCTATTTTTGTTTTGTTGCGTCCGGATATTCATAATTTGACACTCTTAGATAGGCTGTTAAATAGCACTTCTATTTCAGCAATTTTCAATTATAATTTTATGTTCACGTTTATGGAATGGGACTTGTGCAATGCTTGGGACATTCTGTTAAGTCCGTAATTAAATCGTTATATTTTATAAATGGAACTGTAGAGCAGAGCTCTATTATAACGATAATAGAATTTGAGAAAATAAGAGTAATATTCTGTCTCCAGTAGGCTCAAAACCGAGTCTTTTCAGATTGCATCAGCTTACCCAACTACTTTAGTTCAGACATTTTACTATTTCTTTAAGGGTTCCACATCTTTAACAGAATCATTCTACATTATTCAATCTTTTTGTATTAGTAAGGGTTATAATTTTATAAATTTCAAATTATGAGAATTCATTATTAACCAAGAACGAGTCTACAACATTAAGAAGTTTTCTCTCTCATTTTTTTTTTAAGTTTTGAACCTGTGACAAAGTTAAACAATTGTCAGGAGAATCCCTAGAAGAACAAAGACAAACACAAATATAAAAAACTTTTTAATCATATACCCAGTACCTAATTGGTACTTGTGTATTCCAAAAAATATAAAAAAACAAAACATGTAAAAAACTGTAAAACTTCAACAACAAATATGTATAACAATAAGTTGGCAGTGAGTAAAATTTGTTTTCTCAGTGCCTGTGGTCCATATTAGTAAATTGCATGGACACACTGGCATCTGAGACTGGCAAGTTCGTGAACACAGCGAGGTGGCATCGTTTTATCACAGAGATCAAACGAATTGAAAGACTGGGTAGGCATGATTGATGGGTGACGAGTACATTTAAATGTGGTGGTAGATGTTGTATTGCACATGAGGCCAGGTCTGGTGAGACCAAGTGATTGTAAGTTTACTGCATTTTATCTGCTTCTGTGAAACTCACATTTGTCTCGAGGCTTGTAAAACCAGTTGACAAGGGTTTATAACTCACATTAGACACATGCTTTGTCAAACTTGTATTTGACTTTATCTTTGTTATTTAATCTGCTTTCAGAACAGCGCTTTGTACAACGTAATGTACCAAGAATGTTGTAAAGCCGTTTGACCACATTTTCTGTTAAACTTGCATCTGGACAAATCTTTATACACCTCAATATGACCTCAGCTTTTTTAAGCCCACATCTGACAGATTTCTTACAACCAACATTTATTGCATTACTGTGTATTTTTCATTTGAATCCTTGTTTGTAAGACCCAACCACTAATGCCGGTGGTTTACTAAAGTCTTACTTTACTATGGAAACTTCCACCGGTTGCAATAAGATATACTGGCCTATGCAATGTGTATTCTGACTAGATAATAATGCCCACTAGACTTGAAGAATAAGTCAAAAACTTACAAAATAGGTTTGCTTTGTGTATGTAAACCAACATTGTGTGTAACATCCATGTCTTTATGGTGTCTTTATGGATTTCCCTTATAAATTTGATCCCATCAGCAGATCTCAACCAATATTGAGATTAGCAGCTTTACTCAGGCTTAAGTCATGACATGAAACATCACCTATAGTGCACTTTAAGGGGACTGGACATTCTAGCCATTTTGTGACCAATCTTTGCCTACTGCCTCCACCTTACAAGCTGCTCGAACTGCCTTCAGGATCATGCACAACTTTAATGTTACACACAAAGTGTGATCAGTCTTATATTGTCTCACATCACTCGCAGATGGCTTTTGCACTTTTTCACTTCTTCATTGTAGAACTATTTCATGCCGTCATTGTCAACATTTACATATTCCCTGTGAATATTCAGCTAATACAAAGCAAACCTGCAGTAAACTTCTTCAGAAATATTCAGTCCATGCCTGCCAATCTCATGAGAAAAAAAAACAACATAACAGTACAACTGTATTTACAGTGTTCTAAAAAAAGCACATGTAACAGGGGTAGTCTTTCATTCAATTTTGTAAACACTATGTACATATGACTGCTCTGCAACACGGATGACTGCTCTGCAACACGAAGCAGCAGTTACAGTTTGATAGTTTTACATGGCACTACTTCATAACGACCAGGAGATTGGGTGGTTAGTCCCAGCTCTCCTCATCGCCAGCATCGAAGGCTGAACTACCTCCACCGCCAATGCCAGTGTTGAATCCGCCTCCAAACCCACCTCCAAAGCTTGATGTCTCAACCTCTGTGCGAGTCTGAAAGAGCACGAGTGTTGTCATAAATCTCGGAGCTTTTTTTTGTTATAAATGAAAATAAATAACTTATACAAACTAGAAATGAGTCACAAACACTGATGATCCCCCCACCCACTGAGCATGTTTGAACAACTCCCCAATGTACTCTAAAATCTGACAAAGACAAAGGGCACCAATTATTGCAGTCAATTTAAGATCATCTTCACATTAAACATTGAAAGTTTAAGTAAAATCTGTCCAGTACTTATAGGAATTTAAATTTTGGAATGATAATGTATTCTACAGTGAATTAACGAAGGGCACAGGTGTCTGATGACCCATGATTTGACAAGTTTGATGTGAATTTAATAAAATTTGAAGTAGCTTCCAGGAGAAACTTTTACCACAGACAAAAAGGATTATTGTCTTACCCTTGGTACATTCTTCCTTATGTCCTTGCCACCAAACTTGCTGTTCATGGGCACATAGCCTGCAGTGCTGATGGCTCCCTGGGCATAGTTGTCCAGCCAGTCAGGAATCACCTGACACGCCTGCAAGTACACAATGAAGTGAGTTCAACAATGAGAACATACTAACATTTATGTTTTTTTAAACCCATTTATGCCTAGTGTCTAGAAAAAAGGCCTTGGCAAACAGCGTAGACCCAGATGAGATGCTGCATGATAGCATAAATGGGTTAAAGATTATTGTAGTTTTTTCCAGTGTTTGCCATAGAATCAGTAAACCAACACACTTTCTCCTAGAAAAACTACTTCTATCCAGGACAAGCTTGCATAATTTTGTCTGAAGATCAAAAACTTTGGCTTTTCAAGACAGGTAAACAGAAGGGTTAACACTTCTTTGAACAAAATTGTACATTAACTATACTTTGGGTTTATAAGCATACAGTTTTATCATGTCAAAACATGACCTGTAAAGAAGCTCTGTTCAATTGATACCATTGCCTATAGCCAATGTTAAATGTCACATTAATGTGACTGACCCCCTGCTCACTTTGTCAGCTGTGATCAAGGGCAAATAACTCCGCAATAAGTGGATCAATGAACAAGTGTCTTGCACCTCAACACTTAACCATGATATCATTTTAAGTTTAAAGTCAATCAATTGAGAAACATGGACGTAGTTTTGTCCACTAACTTAACACAAGTTGCACAAACCTGTTTCAGAATTTTCACCAAAGCCTTTGCCATTCCCGAATCTGAAGAAGGATCATAGAACGATGTGGCCTTTCCCAGGTTACCACAGCGTCCGGTCCTACCGATCCTGTGAACGTACTCGTCAATGGCTGATGGCAGGTCGTAGTTGATGACGTGTTTCACGGCAGGGATGTCCAGCCCACGTGCAGCCACCGACGTGGCCACCAGGATGTACGCTTTTCCGAGCTTGAAGTCCGCTAGAGCCTCTTCACGCTCCTGCTGCAGACGATCACTGGAATGAAAAACAAACATTGTTTCTTATTTAACCCATTTATGCCTAGTGGACTCTCCCATCCTTCTAAATTGGAACAATTTATTTTCAAAATTGGGATGTCTAGTATATTTATTTCTATATTTAGAATATTTCTTACAGAAATTTCTTTTAGCACACAGCGCAGACCCTGATGAGACGCCGCATCATGCGTCTGGGTCTACGCTGTTTGCCAAGGCCTTTTTTCTAGACGCTAGGCATAAATGGGTTAAGCTTATCATATGTTACAAAATGGAGTCTTCACACAGACGATTACTTGGAAATCCCTTTATTTATCTAATACAAACATAAGTTATGTATATTGTCACGCAAATTTAACAGGTTTCCCATTACTGCTCAATAACATTAAAATGAAGAACATGTACTTCCTTAAACGCTTGACGGCTATAAAAGTTATGTCTTTACGTTTACTTATGGGAAGAAAAGTGCAAATAATACTCTGTAAATAAGCATCTATGAGGTCATCCTTGCATCCTTAAGAGCCAAATTACAATTCCAGTACAGATATTAATATTCTGAACTATTTGAGCTGTAGATTTAAGTTCCATTAGTAGCCCTGTAAATGTTGTATTCCCAAAGGCTGCAGACACTTGTACAGGCTTGTGTGAGTACATACCCATGTATACTAGTAGTAGGGAATCCTGTCTGTGACAGATAGGCTGCCAAGAAATCAGCATTACGTTTCTGTTCCACGAACACCAAAGTTTTGCTTGTTCCTGGAAAAAGGAAGTAAGTAATTTTATAACATGTCAAGTATAATATGAACAGCAGCAACATACGACATTCAGCTAGTAGTCTTTGACAAATGTATCTGCATAAAACATATGGAGTTCCAAATATTTATTAAACCAACGTTAAACTTTGCATTACATGATTTTTCTTTAAATAAAAACAACAACATTATTTATGGAATCAACCTTCTTCTGACAGTATTTCCACCAGCTTTTCACGTTTGGCCATGCGATCCACTTCAAATATATGTTGTGAGACATCGGAGCTGGCACCGCCCACCATTCCAATGGACAAGAACAGATAGTCGTTGAGATACTCAGCAGCCAATTTCTGAATCTCCTCCGGGAATGTCGCGCTGAACATCAGGGTCTGTCGCTGGTCCTTTCCAGGCATGCCAAATGTTTCAATGATCTTTCTAATTTCTGGGCCAAAACCCATGTCTAGCATACGATCTGCCTCATCGAGAATCAAGTACTTTATTTTTTCTAGGCTCACCTGCAAAAGAAAGCTTACCCATATGTATGACCGAAACAAGCATAGCAGGAGTATGTTAACCCTGAACTGGTAAATTTTGAGTTTGACTTTCTCTGATTCTTATATTTCTAAAGGCCAACTGTTCGACATTTAATGCTAACAAACTTATTGCTTAATACAGGGTCAGTAAAATAAAGATCCAGTGATTTTTTTTGCTTTTTTTGTTACAGCCTGTGCCATTTGAATTGGGGAAATTAGAGCGATAAACTGTGAAATTGGGAAAAATAGCGCGATAAACCATGAAATTGGGAAAATTTAAGCATTATAAATATGATTATAAGTAACACAGTTAATATTGTTTTTAATTGCATGTTCAGGGGTTTTTCTAGCCATTTTGGGAAAAGGAGTCTGGTCAAATTGGGATTTTTTAAAAATCAATACAAGTGGCAAATTTGGAATTATTTATCGACAAAAAGGACTGAAGTAAAGTTATATATTTTGTAGGATGTTTAAAAAATAAAGTTGAGATCTTGAGATAACAAATCATAATTAAGTAATAAGAGACATCTTTCTAAAAAAAAAAAATATTTTTTTTTCTTTCTAGTTATGACATTTCATCAATGAGATACAAGAATTGCTCACCTTTCCTTTCGTAAACATGTCAATGAGTCGTCCGGGGGTTCCTACCAGCAGGTGGCAGCCTTTCTCCACCTGCCTCAGCTGATGCCCGATAGAGGTGCCTCCATAGAGCACCACAGCCTTCAGCATGGTGCCGTGGGCAAACTTGTATGCATCCCTGCAGATCTGAACGGCCAGCTCCCTAGTAGGGGCCACCACCAGGGCCTGGGGCTCCTGCACAGCAGAGAAGGAACTTCCTGTCAGGCCATTCTTCATCATCCCTGTCAGTGTTGGCAACAGGAATGCAGCCTGAAGAAAATCACAGCAGTGATATCAATTTGAAAGGACCCACTGAACTACAAGTACCATGGCGATGACACAAAACCAGGTCTTCTATGTTTGAGTTATTTTGTTAACTCTTAAAATTTATAGTGATTTTCTGAGAAATACTTGCCTATCATCTGTTTAAGAATTAAAAGAAAGATGTGTACAAATGATTATTCACCAATCTAAGAAAAGATGAGAGTAAAGACCTATAAAACTACATTCTGAAACATTTTTTTTTTATTTTGTCAATTTACCAAAACGTGAAAAGGCCCCTTAAACAGCCGCTCCTTTAATATAGACAAACTGCAATCATGTCAAAGTAAGAATGTTTTAATCGTTTTGAATAACTATAATTAGATATTTATTCGGCTTGCACTTACATTATTGAAATTAGCGCACCAAATCACTCTGATAGGGAATAAATGTAATAAACACTGACACGCAAATTTTTCACACCTTTATTGACATTACACAACAAATTAACACCAATTTGCTGCCAGTGTCGTTTAAACTCTAAGCGATTAAAATCTGTTAAACGGATGGTTGAATAAGCAATCAAGATGTGATCGCCACCATCTTTGAATTTTCTGAAAATTAAAATAACATGGATTTAAATCAGAAATGGAAGGTTGGAGAAAAACGGGATCCAAGCACCCCCCGCGTTATATTGGACACAGCGTTGTAACGGAGCGCGTTATACTGGAGTTACAGTGTACCATGTTTGTATAAATACACACTCCAGATTTCTAGATTATTGCCTTTCTCTATCCACGACTTACCGTTTTCCCCGAACCAGTTTGTGCGCAGGCCATTAGGTCTCTACCAGCCATTATTATAGGTATTGCATGTTTCTGTACTGGCGTTGGTTTCTCATACTTGGATTTGCGAACGTTTTGAAGGAATGCATCATACAGACCAGCCTCCTCGAAGCTGTTTATAGCAGCTGGGGGATCCTTCCCAGTGACTTCTGCTGGAATCTTGTCGAAGTTGTCAAAGTTGATCCCTTTGGTCATGGATTTGAATATTTCCTCTTCATCCTCAGATGGAGCTGGGGGCACATATGGGGGAGGTCGGTCTTTGTCTGTAATGAAACATCATATAAATTACAATTTTGTAGTTATCTTAACAAAAAAATATTTAAAATTCTCATGCATGTTCGTCTTCTTTGAAACTGCAGTTTTTATTGTACACTTTTTACACTTATAGTTGAAATTTCCAACAACAAAAAAAATCTTCAGAGAACATTGTCACTTTTGTCAACTGCATTGAAACGAAAAAAGTCATTAATTAACACTTCTATTACTATTGATGGCCAGTAGAAAATAACCAACAACAGACAAGAGAAACATAAATGCACACAAACCTGGCAACCATCTTGGTCTTATTTTAACATTACCTAAAGCAAAATAGCCAATAGCCTGTACATGAACACAGCAATTTCTTTACATACTATGAAACAAACAAGAGCCAATAGTGTGCACATGAACACAGCAATTTCTTTACATACTATAAAACAAACAAGTTTCTCACACTTTTGTGGTAATAATTTCTTCCCTCGTGAATTTTGGTTACAAATTACGATGTCATAATGCCATCCTAGCTCATTCCCATGTTTTCAATACTTGCCTAATGTGATACCATCACCGCCAGAGTTGCCATCCTTTCGACCACCACCCCCAGCTGAAATATACCAACATCATAAAAACAAGAGTGAGGTGTCAGATATTAAAACCAGGGTACTGGATTTCATTTTAAAACTGATCATACACAGCAATACCATGCAACATAATGGAAAATATTCAGGTACTAATGATGCCTAGCAGTATACTGTTATATTGATGATACATGAAAAATATTCATTTAGTAATGATGCCCAGCAATACAATGTTACATGTATGCAAATCATTCTGGTAGTAATGATGCCTTGAAATTTAAGGTTATATTGATGATTGATGGAAATTTTCCACGTAATAACGATGTCTAGCAATAAAATGTTATATTGATGATTCATGGAAATATTCAGGTATTAACGATGCATAGCAATTTCATGTTATATTGAAGATTAATGGAAAATATTCAGGTACTAACGATGACTAGCAGTATAATGTTATATTGTTGATTCATAGAAAATATTAAGGTACTAATAATGCCTAGAAATTTAATGTAATATCGATGTTTCATGGAAAATATTTTAGTACTAACGATGCCTAGCAATATAATGTTATGTTGATGATGCATGGAAAATTTTCAGGTAGAAATGGTGCACAGAAATACAATGTTAAATTTATGGAAAATATATGGTTTATCATTATACTGATTTGTTTGCAACTTTGTGCAGGCTGTACAACTAAATTGTCAGGAAAAATAAATGTTTTTTTAATCTAGTTTTAATGCGTTGATGTGGATCTTCAAATGAAGGATTTCAAACTCAACTCAAATAATGCCCCCCCCCCCCCCCCCCCCCCCCCCACAGCAAGCACTTCTGTTTTTTCAATAACAATTATTTTAAAATGTGCAGAAAATTCAATAGAATGAATGTTCTCAACAAATTTCATTATGATTCTGTGAATAATGTTAGTGGATCATAATAGCCATATTAAACAACCTTGAGAAAATAATGATTATATATTTTTTACAAATTTATTTTGAAATCACATTATATATAACAATGTGACCATGGTGAACTTGAAGCAAGCCAAATGGTTGTCGCACATGAAGCGTGGTCTTGATATAATTATCTTTTGTGCTAGTTTATTTCAAAATCCCTTAATGTACAAGAATGTTATGAGCCAGACACAATATGTCCCAGACAAACACACACACGGACAGGGTTTACAATATAAGCCCTTCTGACCTTATCATGCAAGGGACATAAAAATAGTGCTGACCATTAGGACATTCCCTGGAAAAATGTCCGGATTCTCCGCATTTGAAACAGCCATCTCCTAGGAAAGAATATACATTAAGCAATGTAACATACAAATACCAAGGCTTCCTTTTCTTACACACAATATTTGCCAACCAGCAGGCCATGATTGCCTTAAAGAGCTCACTTGAGTTCAAAGACAACTAGAGCTTTGTCACAGACGTGACGAATACCCCCACATGACGCATTGACACAGAATATTTTGCATGTTGTCTTCACCATGCAAAATGTTTAAAACGCACTATGTGACCCCGTGTCCTAGTTTTTGACCTGGCATGGCCCATGTTCGAACTTGACCTACACATCATCTAGATACAACTTCTGACCAAGTGTGGCAAAGATAGGATGAAAACTACTTGAATTAGAGAGCGGACACCATGCTCATTGTTTAAAACGCACTAAGCGACCGACCCCATGACCTAGATTTTGACCCGGAATGACCCATCTTCTAACTTGGCCTAGACATCATCTAGATACAACTTCTGACCAAGTTTGGTGAAGCTCGGATGAAAACTACTTGAATTAGAGAGCGGAACCTTAATACGGACTTACCGACAGACAGACAAGTTCACTCCTATATACCCCCATAACTTCGTTTGTGGGGGTATAACAATTGTTGGAGACGTTACCATTTGATCTAGTTCTTGACCCCACTTAACCCAGATTCAAATATGGTCTTCCTATGATCCAGATATATTTTGAACAAGTTTCATTAAGATTTAGTCATACAGATGGCCTCTAGAGAAGGTATTAGATTTTCATACAATTTTGCCTGTTGACCTAGTTTTTTTTTTTTACAAAGGTGTACCAGATTTTAACTTTGCCTTTATATTATCGAAAAAGATCCTGACCAAGTTTCATCAAGATGAGGTAATAAATGTGGCTCCAGAGTGGCAAAAAGGGTTTTGTACAAATCAATCTTCTGACCTTGTTTTTGAACACACATGACCAAGACTCTAACTAGGCCTAGACATTGTTGAGGGAAACCATTTTGCCATTGTTTCATCATAATAGAGTAATATATGTGGCCTCCGGAGTGGTAACAAGTTTTTTGGTCTCTATAAAATGTGAACAAGTTTTTGGAAACACTTAACCAGAATTTAAGTTGACCTAGACATTTCAAAACAAAATAAAGAGACTATTCACCATACTAATTCACACGTGTACGGGAGTGAACTTTTCAAATCAGTAATAATAATTAATGTCTAAAAAAACGTCTGTCACATTATATTTCTGTCCAAAAAAAAAATCCCATCACAGAATCTTCGTCAAAATATTATGTGGCCTTAAAGATCATTAATAACAAATTAGGATGCTCATAAGTTTTATTATCATTTGTATTCATTACTAAATAATATTTATACAATGTGTAGCCAAAGAACAGACAAATAAATGTTATTCAAGAAATATATAAGTTTATTCTCTATCCAATAAATTCATCCAATTGGCATTCTTCATATGTACCTCGTGACCGTCCAATATATTCCGGTATTGGATCCAAAAAGTCTGTATTTTTTCCATATTGGACAGTTGAGTACAAGTGCACTAAGCAATTGTTTTATAACGATAAAAGCCGTTACTGAGAAAAAGTATCCGAATGTACTATAATCGACTCACACAGTCTTGAAAATAGCATAGATGCAATTAAAGCATTTTAAAATCAAAATTAAAATGAAACAAAGAGCTGAAGAAAGGGATATAGAATAAAAAGCTTATTAGACATTTAAACTGTACAATACGTGATATATTTGGACTCGCACACAGTTTGAAGTCATATTGGACTCGCCTATGACGTCAAACTGTGTGCTCGTCAAAATATATCTCCGTATTGTACAGTGAAAAGTCTAATAACCTATAAATATTGAAACTTGTAGTGTGTTTTTTCCATTCAAAATCAGGTCCGGTAATCTGGCCAATTCCTAATTGATGGAAAAATGTAGTTATTTTCCCCAAATAAGAGCTAAAAAATTCTCAATGGAAGGTTTAATGTTTTTTTGTTTTTTTTTTAAGATCACAATATTTTGTTTATCTCCCATCCATATAAGTTCAACCTCAATAAATATAATACTGAAAACGCTCATATTCTCAATTTTGAAGCATTTTTAGCAAAACAACAACACTAATTTCCCAATTTGGTCCAAACACCGTGAATTTCCCCAATCCAAAGGGACCTGCCATATTTCCAAAATGTTTAGAAAAAAACACACTGTAATATGTATCATTATAACAAGTTTGGGTACATTTCTGTCAAAGAATATTGTTAAACAGTTATCAAGCACTTCATCCGTTAAATACAAGGTTAGCACAAATGTTCCGTCAAATTATAACATAAGCAACAAATTCATTGGTCAACAAGGGCTGTTTGTAAAACATGCATGCCCCCCTATATGGGCTTTAAGTTGTAGTAGCAGCCATTGTGTGAATACGTTTTTTGTCACTGTGAACAACGGTGGTGGTGGTGGTTATTGATACAATGCATTACAAAAATGCAGTTAGCCTTACATTTGGTAAAATTTAAATATATTACAAGGGAGGCAAATGCTGTAACAAAAAGAACATGCATAAACGGTAGTTGTTTCCCTTGTTTGAACCATGCTAAATCCTTACATTTGGTAAAATTTAAATATATTACAAGGGAGGCAAATGCTGTAACAAAAAGAACATGCATAAAATGTAGTTGTTTCCCTTGTTTGAACCATGCTAAATCCTTAAAATGCCTATTTCCAGTAACTGTGACCTTCACCTGTGACCTTTGACCTCAAAATCAATAGGGGTCATCTGCGAGTCATGATCAATGTACCTATGAAGTTTCATGATCCTAGGCCCAAGTGTTCTTGAGTTATCGTCTGACAACCACCTGGTGGATGGACCGACAGACAGACCGACATGAGCAAAGCAATATACCCCCTCTTCTTCGAAGGGGGGCATAAAAAGTCTAATTAGCAACAATTTTGTCTGTTAAGACAAGAGCTGTGTTCGTGAAACACAATGACCCCTACTGCGCCGCTTTAGTCATATATTTGACCTTTGACCTTGAAGGATGACCTTGCTATCTTCAATATTGCAAAAGCTATGACCGAGGTTAAATTTTTGTGACAGACACACATACACACACAATGACCGACATACAGGCCAAAAAAGCAATATATCCCCATTATTCAATCGGGGTCATAAAAATACATTAGAAAACATTTCATAGGTTAATTGATCACTATCTGACACATTCCCTCCACAAATGCGATTTCTTATACAAACTGATTTTAGTTTGCACGTTTTTGACATTATTTTATTACAATCTTGTCATCCATAAAAAAAACTGCATTTAATATTGAGAAATATTTTAGTTACTTTGTTCTAAAATGGCAAAGGTCCTCATTTATAAATCAACCTAATCTACATACATGCAACAGCATCCAGTTAGAGGAGGGTTAACTAAATTAATTGACCTAACCTTTACCTGATTTCTTTTCTCTGTTGGAACTTCCAGCTTAAAAAGATGAATGGCAATTTAATGTTAAATTGATGATTTATGGCAAAATATTCAGGTACTTATGATGCCTAGCAATACAATGTTATATTGTTGATTCATGGAAAATATTCAGGTACTACAATGACAAGCAATATAATGTGATATTGGTGATTCATGGAAAATATTCAGATAGTAATGATGCCTAGCAATATAATGTTGTATTGGTGATTCATGAAAAATATTCAGATAGTAATGATGCCTTGCAATATAATGTTGTATTGGTGATTCATGGAAAATATTCAGATAGTAATGATGCCTAGCAATATAATGTTTTATTCTATATCCAATAAATTCATCCAATTGGCATTCTTTGTATGTACCACGTGAATGTCCAATATGTTCCGGTATTTGATCCAAAAAGTCTGTATTTTTTTCAATATTTGACAGTTGAGTACATGTGCTTAATTGTTTTATAACGATAAAAGCCGTTACCGAGAAAAAGTATTTGAATGTACTATAGTTGATTCACACGGGCCCTTGTCTTGAAAATAGCATAGATGCAATTAAAGCATTTTAAAATCAAAATTAAAATGAAACAAAGAGCTGAAGAAAGGGATATAGAATAAAAACCTTATTAGACGTTTAAACTGTACAATACGTGATATATTTGGACTCGCACACAGTTTGAAATCATATTGGACTTGCCTAACGGCTCGTCCAATGACGTCAAACTGTGTGCTCGTCCAAATATATCTCCATATTGTACAGTGAAACGTCTAATAACCTATAAATATTGGTTATTCATGGAAAATATTTAGGTACCAACCATGACTTTCAACATAATGTTATATTGATGATTCTTGGAAAATATTCAGGTAGTATTGATGCCTAGCAATATAAAATTCATGGTATCTTGACAATTCATGGAAAATATTTAGGTACTAATGATGCATCGAAATACAAAAGTATACTGTAATATTGATAATACCTGTTTAGGTAGTAATTGTGCATAGCAATACAATTATGTATACAATGCAACTTTGCGCAGGCTGTACAACTAAAATGTCAGGAAGTAGAAGAAATGTTTTTTAAATATAGTTTTAATGCATTAATAAAGATAATTTCACCTCTTTCCAAAAAACTTCACTAATGCCCCCCCCCCCCCCCCCTCCCAAGCACTTATATTTTTTTTTACAATAACAATTATTTTGAACTTTGCAGGAAAATCAATAGAAAGAGTTTTCTAAGCAAGTTTCATTATGATTCTGTGAATAATGTTAGAGGTTCATGCCATATTAAACAACCTTGAGAAAATAATGATTATCATTTTTACCAATTAATTTTGAAATCACGTTATGTTTAACAATTGATCATGGTGAACTTGAAGCAAGCCACATGGTTTTTGCTTCTTGTCTTGTTTAAATGATCTTTTTTGCCAGTTTATTTCAAAATTCCTAAATGTACAAGAATATTATGTGCCACACACAAAATGTCTCACATGAACACACACACAGACAGGGTTAACAATATGTGCCCTTCTGACCTAATTATGCAAGGGACATAAAAATAGTGCTGACCATTAGGACATTCCCTGGAAAAATGTCCGGATTCTCCGCATTTGAAACAGCCATCTCCTGGGAAAGAATATACATTAAGCAATGTAACATACAAATACCAAGGTGAGTAATTTATGTGGCCTCTGGAGTGGTAACAAGTTTTTTGGTCTCTCTAAAATTTGAACTAGTTTTTGGACATACTTAACCAGAATTAAAGTTTACCTAGACATTGTGAAAACAAAATAAAGAGACTATTCACCATACTAATCCACATGTGTACAGGGAGTGAACTTTTCAAATCAGTAATAATAATTTATGTTAAAAACGGTCACATTATATTTCTGTCCAAAATAAAATCCCATCACAGAATCTCCATCAAATATTATGTGGCCGCAAAGATCATGAATACCAAATTAGGATGCTCATAACAGTTTATTATCATTTGTATTCATTACTAAATAATATTTATACAATGTGTAGCCAAAGGACAAACAAGTAAGAGTTATTCAAGAATATATTGAAGAAACTAATACAGGCAAGGGGTGGTATTCCAGAAACATCTTAAGTCATTTCTTAACTATTTTCACTTAAGTTCAAAATTATAATGTTTTATATTTCTTTGTCACATAAGCAAACACATGTGTTGTTGATTTTGCTCAAATAACTTTGTCATAATGATGTTATTTTAATATAAATCCTGATGCCAAACTATTGCAGTATCAACTGAAACACTTGAGAAAATTTCCGGATTTAAGGATAAGAATATAATTTAACTTGAGATGCTTTTGGAATACCACCGGAGGCGTTTTTTTCCATTCAAAATCAGGTCCGGTAATCTGCCTAATTCCCAATTGATGGAAAAAAGTAGTTATTTTTACCAAATAAGAGCTAAAAATTCTCAATGGAAGGTTTAAATTTTGTTGTTATTTTTTTATATCTCGATATTGTGTTCATCTCCCATCCATATAAGTTCAACCTTAGTAAATATAATAATGAAAACGCTTGTATTCTCAATTTTGAAGCATTTTAAGCAAAACAACAACACTAATTTCCCAATTTTATTCAAAACCCAGCGAATTACCCCAATCCAAAGGGACCTGGTCCCATTCCCAAAATGGTGAGAAAAAAACATTGTAATATGTATCATTATTACAAGTTTGGGTACATTTCTGTCCAAGAATATTGTTAAACAGTTTTCAAGCACTTCATCTGTCAAATACGAGGCTAGCACAAATGTTCTGTCAAATTATGACATAAGCAACAAATTCATTGGTCAAAAAGTCACATTTGCAACAATTCTGTCTGTTTAGAAAATACATAAGCAAACATTTCAAAAGTTAATTGACACATTCTCTCCACAATAGGAATTTCTTATACACACTGATTTTAGTTTGCACGTTTTTTTACATTATATTGTTACAATCATGTCATCCATAAAAAAACTGCATTTTATAGATCTTTCAGAAATATTTAAGTTAGTTTGCTCTTAAATAGAAGAGGTTCTCATCTATAAATCAACCTAATCTACATACATGCAACAGCATGCAAGTAGAGAAGGGTTTTAAACTAAATTAACCTTACCTGATTTCTTTTCTCCGTTGGAACCTCCACCTTAAAAAGATGCCTAGCAATTTAAAGTTAAATTGATGATTTATGGCAAAATATTCAGGTACTAATGATGTCTAGCCATATAATGTTATTTTGGTAATATGGAAAATACATGTATTCAGGTACCAACGATGACTAGCAATATAATATTATATTGATGATTCATGGAAAATATTCAGGTACTACGATGACTAGCAATATAATGTTATATTGGCGATTCATGGAAAATATTCAGATAGTAATGATGCGTTGCAACAAGCAAATTCGTTGAATTGATATCCCCCGCCTATATGCTTCTGGACACAAGAGTATTATATTTGACACTCAAACAAGCATTTTTCCAAGATACAAAGGGCCATAACTCCGTTATTAACAGATGGTGTACAATGCCATTTGGCGTGCATTATCCTCTTATCCATATATATACTCATATGAAGTTTCAATGAAATACGCCAAAGCACTTCCAAGATATGGCTCCGGACACAAAAGTGACAGACAGACGGACAGCGCCAAAACAATATACCTCCGCCTCTGGCGCGGGATATATACTCATACCAAGTTTCAATGAAATCCGCCAAAGCACTTCCAAGATATGGCTCCGGACACAAAAGTGCCTATAGTTAAAAGCATTTCTTCAAGATACAAAGGGCCATAACTCAGTTTTTAACAGATTGTATACAATGCCATTCGGCGTGCATCATCCTCTTATGCATATATATACTCATACCAAGTTTCAATTTAATCCCCCAAAGCACTTCCAAGATATGGCTCCGGACACAAAAGTGCCTTTAGTAAAAAGCATTTTTTCAAGATACAAAGGGCCATAACTCTGTTATTAACAGATGGTGTACAATGCCATTTGGCGTGCATCATCCTCTTATGCATATATATACTCATACCAAGTTTCAATAAAATCCGCCAAAGCACTTCCAAGATACGGCTCCTGACACATAAGTGCCTATAGTAAAAAGCATTTTTTCAAGATACAAAGGGCCATAACTCTGTTTTTAACAGATGGTGTACAATGCCATTTGGCGTGCATCATCCTCTTATGCATATATATACTCATACGAAGTTTCAATGAAATCCGCCAAAGCACTTCCAAGATATGGCTCCGGACACAAAAGTGCCGGACGGACGGACAGCGCCAAAACAATATCCCTCCGCCTCTGGCAGGGGATAATAAAATTTTATATTGATGATTCTTGGAAAATATTAAGGTAGTATTGATGACTAGCAATATAATGCTATCTTGACGATTCAAGGAAAATATTTAGGTACCAATGATGCCTAGAAATATACTGTTATATTGATGATACATGTTCAGGTAGTAATGATGCATAGCAATACAATGTTACATTTATGGAAAATACAGTATATGGTTAATCAACATACTAATATGTCTGCAACTTTGTGCAAGCTGTACAACTGAAATGTCAGGAAGGAGAAAGGCTTTATCAATCTAGTTTTAATGCAATTATATAGACAATTTCACCTTATTCCAAGAAACTAAACTTAACGCCCCCCCCCCCTCCAAAGCACTCGTTTTTGTTACAATGATAATTATTTTAAACTTTGCAGAAAAATCAATAGAAAGAATGTTCTAAGCAAGGTTCATTATGATTCTGTGAATAATGTTAGAGATTCATTATAGCCATATTACAACCTTGAGAAAATAATGATGATCATTTTAACCAATATATTTTGATATCACGTTACATATAAAAATGTGACCATGGTGAACTTGAAACAAGCCACATGGTTGTTGCACTTGACATGTTGTCTGGATTAAATGATCTTTTGTGCCAGTTTATTTCAAAATTCCTTAATGTACAAGAATGTTGAGCCAGACACAAAATGCCCCAGACAAACACTCACACGGACAGGTTTAACAATATAACCCCTTCTGACCTTATCATGCAAGGGACATAAAAATAGTGCTGACCATTAGGACATTCCCTGGAAAAATGTCCGGATTCTCCGCATTTGAAACAGCCATCTCCTGGGAATGATATACATTAAGCAATGTAACATACAAATACCAAGGCTTCCTTTGTCTTACACACAACATTTGACAGCCAGCAGGCCATGATTGCCTTAAAGAGCTCACTTGAGTTCAAAGACAACAATTGTTGGAGATGTTACAGTGTGATCTAGTTCTTGACCCCACTTTACCCAGATTCAAATAATACATGTACATGTATGGTCAAGAAACATTCTGATTAAATTTTATCAAGATTTAGTCATACAGATGACCTCAAGAAAGGTTATAAGATTTTCTACAATTATACCTGTAAAGGCTAATGACCAAGTTTTTACACAGTTGACCCAGATTTAATATTAGCCTTGATATGAGCAAGGTAAGATTCTGACCAAGTTTCATCAAGATGGGGTCATAAATGTGGCTCCAGAGTGACAAAAAGGGTTTTGTACAAATCAATCTTGTGACCATGTTTTTAGCCACACATGATCAAGACTCAAAATTGGCATAGACATTGTTTAGGGTAAGCATTCTGACATTGTTTCATCATAATAAGGGTAATATATGTTGCCTCTGGAGTTTTTACAAGTTTTTTGGTCTCTCTAAAATTTGAACTAGTTTTTGGAAACACTTTACCAGAATTTCAATTTGGCCTAGATATTATAACAAGAGGGCCATCATGGCCCTGAATCGCTCACCTGACTAACCAAATACAATCCCAACCCTGATTTCATCAAGATAAACATTCTGATCAAATTTGATAAAGATTTTATATTTTATTTGAACTAGTGACCTAGTTTTTGACCCAGAAGACCAAAATACAATCCCAGCCCAAATTTCATCTAGATAAACATTCTGACCAAATTTCATGATTGGATGAAAACTGTGACCTCTATTGTCTATACAAGTTTTTTTATTATTATTTGACCTAGTTTTTTACTTAGTGACCTAGTTTTTGACCCCAGATGACCCAAATACAATCTCAACCCAGATTTCATCAAGATAAACATTCTGACCAAATTTTCATCATTAAGATTGGATGAAAACTGTGACCTCTACTGTCTACACAAACGAATTGTTGATGGTTTTTCTATTATTTGACTTAGTGACCTAGTTTTTGACCTCAGATGACCCAAATACAATCCCAACCCAGATTTCATCAAGATAAACATTCTGACCAAATTTTGTAAAGATTGGATGAAAACTGTGACCGCTACTGTCTACACAAGGTTTTTCTTTTATTTGACCTAGTTTTTGACCCCAGATGACCCAAATACAATGCCAACCCAGATTTTATCAAGATAAACATTCTGACCAAATTTCATAAAGATTGGATGAAAACTGTGACCTCTACTGTCTACACAAGGTTTTTATATTATTTGACCTAGTGACCTAGTTTTTGACCCCAGATGACCAAATACAATCCCAACCCAGATTTCATCAAAATAAACATTCTGACCGAATTTCATAAAGATTGGATGAAAACTGCAACCTCTATTGTCTACACAAGTTTTTTTTCTATTATTTGACCTAGTTTTTGACCAAGTGTTTGACCCCAGATGACCCAAATACAATCCCAACCCAGATTTCATCAAGATAAACATTCTGACCAAATTTCATAAAGATTGGATGAAAACTGTGACCTCTACTTTCTACACAAACAGATTGTTGACGGAGGCATGCACACACGCACGCACACACAACGGACGCCGGACATCACACGGTCACATACGCTCACCATGTCACTTCGTGACAGGTGAGCTAAAAACAAAATAAAGTGACTATTCACTATTCTATACTAATGTCTTTCAAAGCCTACTAGCACGATGAAGGTGGTGATTACAAACCAAAGGATGCATTATATATAGGAGTGCAGAGTTACATAGGTTAAAATTCATACTAATAAGCCATTTAAAAACTTATAATATTCACATGTGTACAAGGAGTGAACATTTCAAATTGGTAACAGAAATTTATGTCTATAAAACGTCTGTTAAGATTATTTTTCTGTCCAAACTAAAGATCAATCAAATATCAATTACTAAATAATATTCATAAAATATGTAGCCTAAGGACAGACAAATACGTGTATATTTAGAAATATACTGTTTACAATTAGTATATAGAGGAAACTATGTTACTATGTATGATGAGTACAAGTTTAGCTACATTTCTGTCAAAGATTATTGTTATCGAGCACTTCTTCCATTAAATATGAGGTAAGCACAAATGTTCTGTCAAATAATAACGTAAGCAACAAATTCATCGGTCTAAAAGTGACATTAGCAACAATTTAGTGTGTTAAGACAATACATTAGCAAACATTTCAAAGTTAAATTGATCACTATCTGACATGTTCTCTCCACAAATGGGACTTTTTTTATACAAACCATTTTTAAATTGCAAGCTTTTGAAATAATATTATAACAAGAGTTCCGCGGTCGGAGATGACCGCATTGAAGCCGGATTTTTGATTTAAATGACAGGAAAGTACCTTTCGTGTTTTTGTCAATGCAATACTTAAATTACTGAAATATTGTTCAAAGGTCAAAATGAAATGTAAGTACCAGTGGTCATCTAAGTGTGCTTGCAAACCTTCATGTCAAGTTTGAAGACTCTATGTCCAAGCATACCAAAGTTATAACAATTTTAACATTTTAACATTTAAGGTCACAGTGACCTTGACCTTCAAATGAATGACATTGAAATGACCAGTGGTCATCTTCTAGTACTGGCCAATCTTTATTTCAAGTTTGAAGACTCTAGGTACAAGCATACCAAAGTTATAACATGAAATAAGAACTTTAACATTTTTACATTCAAGGTCACAGTGACCTTGACCTTCAAATGAATGACCTTGAAATGTCCAGTGGTTACTTACTAGTTCTGGCCAACCTTCATGTCAAGTTTCAAGACTCTAGGTCCAAGCATACCAAAGTTATAACAACTTTAACATTTTTACATTCAAGGTCACAGTGACCTTGACCTTCAAATGAATGACCTTGAAATGTCCAGTGGTTACTTACTAGTTCTGGCCAACCTTCATGTCAAGTTTCAAGACTCTAGGTCCAAGCATACCAAAGTTATAACAACTTTAACATTTTTATATTGAAGGTCACAGTGACCTTCACCTTCAAATGAATGACCTTGAAATGACCAGTGGTCATCTGTTAATCCTGGCCAACCTTCATGTCAAGTTTGAAGACTCTAGGTCCAAGCATACCAAAGTTATACCATGAAATAAGAACTTTAACATTTTTACATTCAAGGTCACAGTGACCTTGACCTTCAAATGAATGACCTTGAAATGACCAGTGGTTACTAACTAGTTATGGCCAACCTTCATGTCAAGTTTCAAGACTCTAGGTCCAAGCATACCAAAGTTATAACAACTTTAACATTTTTTATATTGAAGGTCACAGTGACCTTGACCTTCAAATGAATGACCTTGAAATGACCAGTGGTCATCTGTTAATCCTGGCCAACCTTCATGTCAAGTTTGAAGACTCTAGGTCCAAGCATACCAAAGTTATACCATGAAATAAGAACTTTAACATTTTCGAGCACGCCGCCACCCCGCCCGCCCGCCCGCCCCCCCCGCCCGCCCGACAACATCAATCTATAAGCCGAGATTTTTTCAAAAAAAATCCGGCTAACAATCTTGTAAAAAAAACATGCATTTTATAGATGTTTATAGTGAAATATTTTAATTAGGTTGTTCTAAAATGGAAGAGGTCCTCATCTAGAACTCAACCTAATCTACATGTACATACATGCAACAGCATGCAGTTATAAGGGTTTTAAACTTAATTAATTGACCTTACCAGATTTTTTTTCTCCGTTTGAACTTCCAAACCCTCCACCCCTACAACAAGCATCAGATTAATAGATTTATAAAGCAAATGTATGCCAACTAAAAACAAGAATCTACTTATGTTATAACACCCCAGGTACCAATGACATACAAATCAGCACAAACTATTGGCAAAGCCTATTGATCCTTATTTTAACTTTTGAGTTAACAGTAGAATTATCCCAATTCCAGGTCTCAAATGATTAAGTTGCGGCAAAGTAAAAAAAACATTCCTCGCGATAAGATCTGCATAACTCTACTACTGGCCAGAATTCCAATTTACTGACCCGTCAACAACATAGGTACTTTGTCTACATTTTTACTACATTTTTACTATCTATATTTTTTTTTTCCTGGACTGGCTTTGTCCAAGCAGTGGGTGACTTTCGCAGATACTGAATAATATGCATTTTATAAATGTCCAATGACAGCATACTGAACTCAAAGCAGAAAACTTTGAAAAGATTCATAATTTAGTGTTCGACATGTTAGTCTAAGCATAATTTTGTAAATTTTCACAGTACCTTGGGGGTCTTTCTCCATCAGTGCCACCACCGCCTCCAAATCCGCCTCTGGATCCACCAAATCCTCCCCTCCCTCCACCACCACCAAACCCCCCACGCTTGGGTCTGTCACCGTCGCCTGAGGAACCAAATCCACCACTGCCAAACCCTCCTTGTTCAGTACTATCATCACCATTATTATCACCTCTTGAACTAAAGCCCCCTCTCCCACCACCAAACCCCCCACGCTTTCCACCACCAAAACCATTACTTTCTCCTGATGATCCACCGCCACCAAAACCCCCTCTCCCACCAAACCCACCACTCTGAGAAGGGCCATCCCCTCCTGTGTTGTCCCCAGAGGAACCAAACCCCCCTCTGCCCCCTCCCCCACCAAACCCCCCACGCTGAGGTCTATCCACTCCAGTGTTGTCCCCAGATGAACCAAATCCCCCTCTGCCCCCTCCTCCACCACCAAAACCTCCCCTGCTGCCAAATCCACCACTCTTTGGCTGGTCATCGTTCGATCCGAAGCCGTTGCTACTTCCAAAGTCTCCACTTGGTTTGCCAAATCCAGAAGACATTCCCACTTTTCCAGGGGATATTTCAGTTTGTTTTGAAGAGCTTAACACTCCACGACCAAACCCACTAGAAAATAAAACAATTAACACTTCATAGGTTTCTGTCATATCCTATTTAGAATTATGATGACTATGTGGTTAGTTAACGTAAATCATACGCTGAAAACAGTATCAATTTCCAAAATATATAATGGTATTCAAAGTTGAACAGTTTACTTTCTATAGTTATGAAATACCAATTAGCATGTTATTTCTTTTTCTTGATAAACAACATTTTTATTTAATATTTCCAGGTCACAATTATATAAGTAAATCTAAATCAATGAATCTGAGTTTTATATTGTTAAAATTGTTATATAGTGTACAACAATGACAACTTCGATTTCCATCTTATAATGCTTTATTCTGTCTACAACCTGTGGCTGGCCATGGTGGTTTGGAGATTAGCAACAGCTTTTTGATGGGGAGTGTAAAGTATTGAAGGCTGGTGGGCCAGGCCACTTGAGCATTTCGGTAATTAATGGGACTATGGGATTTCTATACAACCCATAAACACTTAATAAACACATTAAGATAAAAGCAATGCCCATGTCACACCATCTTTCTAAAGTTAGGGATGATAGTTTGTAACTTGGATAACACAGGATGCTATACAGCCCTGTAATTAGGGCTTATCAACCACCCATATGGTCCAGAAATGTAAATGTCAATGGAAACTTCAAAGTGGTGTACATATGGACAGATAACACAGACTGGTTCTGTCCCTAATGAGGTATTCTGGTTTAGTCAGCTTCATAAACGTCCATAAAAGCTTTGGGAAAGGAACAATATTTCAACAATGAATGTGTCTTCTAGACTTTGGACTGACTCAGCCATTTGCAATAAAAGCCAATGGCTACAAATAAGCCAATCTGACTTTAACCCATTTATGCCTAGTGGACTCTCCCATCCTTTTAAATTGGATCAATTTATTTCCAAAATTAGGGATGTCTAGTATATTTATTTCTATATTTAGAATATTTCTTACATAAATTCCTTTAAGCAAACAGCGCAGACCCAGATGAGACGCCGCATTATGCAGCATCTCATCTGGGTCTACGCTGTTTGCCAAGGCCTTTTTTCTAGACGCTTGGCATAAAGGGGTTAAAACTGCACCTCGCAAACATATTCTTTTTTTTTATAAAACCCCTTTTAATAATTATTATTATTAGAATTCTGAGGTAAGAGGTTGTAACCCACCCCCTCCTTTAAACAGCTGATATTATAATAATACAGATGTAATAAAGTAAATTTTTAAGTAAATTTTGCTGTACAAATTATTAGCAAAGAGGAGCCCTGAGAATTACGATCTGAAAAAACTTTGGAGGGGGCAACATTAGTTTACTTAATTTTAAGTTATATTTAAATCTGTCAAGCGGTTGAGGAAGTCATAAAAAGAAAACAAGGGCTGTTTGTAAAACATGCATGCCCCCTATATGGGCTGTCAGTTGTAGTGGCAGCCATTGTGTGAATATGTTTTGTCACTGTGACCTTGACCTTTGACCTAGTGACCTAAAAATAAATAGGGGTGATCTGCCAGTCATGATCAATGTACCTATGACGTTTCATGATCCTAGGCCTAATTATTCTTGAGTTATTATCTGGAAACCATTTTCCTATTTTGAGTCACTGTGACCTTGACCTTTGACCTAGTGACCTGAAAATCATTAGGGGTCATCTGCCAGTCATGATCAATGTACCTATGCAGTTTCATGAGAGGCCTATGCATTCTTGAGTTATCATCAGGAAACCATTTTACTATTTCGAGTCACTGTGACCTTGACCTTTGACCTAGTGACCTGAAAATCAATAGGGGTCATCTGCCAGTCATGATCAATGTACCTATGAAGTTTCATGATCCTAGGCCTAAGCATTCTTGAGTTATCATACGGAAACCATTTTACTATTTCGAGTCACTGTGACCTTGACCTTTGACCTAGTGACCTGAAAATCAATAGGGGTCATCTGACAGTCATGATCAATGTACCTATGAAGTTTCATGATCCTAGGCCTAAGCGTTCTTGAGTTATCATCCGGAAACCATCTGGTGGACGGACCGACATGTGCAAAACAATATACCCCCTCTTCTTCGAAGGGGGGCATAATAAATATACACAACCGTGATAACACAGTATCCTTAAAGCTCCCCATGAGCCATTATACGCTCAAGTGTATTCGAATTTAACAAAGCAAACCTATGCAAGCATAAATTATATACAGACCTTTATGATGTGATTAGTCTATTTCAGCTTCGAAATAACCACTAACCAGCAGTACACAGTAATAGCCTTTCAGAGAATCAATCACCACTGCACTGATTATCTCATTATACATGTCATTATTTATATCTCCTCATATCATATTGATATTGATTGGTATTGTGGTATTGGAAAGTGAGTACACAGTTGGTACACTTTGTATCACAAAGATTATGAGGTTTTCACAGTGTTAATGTATAATACATGTATACAGATACATGTTTTGGTTTGTAACAGGAGATTCATGAGAGCAGTCATTGATGTAGAAGATGTATATTATAATGTGACATTGACGATAAAAGTTTAGAAGCAAGTCAACTGTCACTAACAAACAGCAACATGCAGCACATACAAACATATTTCGCATGCATGTTTGAAGTATTTTCAGTTTCAGTGATAATTTGAGAATGACACAACATCTGAGTCATGTAATTGTTCAAAAACAAAAGATGCACTACTGGGGCCAGTTTTGACACTGTTTCAGTCTCCTTAAAGCTGTACTTGCACAGATGCAGGCTGATTAATCTCATGTGTGTATTACTTACTATTGACTTATTGTATTAACAGAAATCATTCCTTTAAAGTTAAAAATAAATAAACTTTGCAATCAAAATCAATGGAAAATTCACACGATATGGCCTCAGGTTCCTTGCTACACTTTGGGGGATTGCGGCCGGGGCCCTTAGATTGGGAATTTCGCATCGTTTTTGGCGAAAAGGGGAATTTGAGATCTTTCCACCAACCATTTAACACTTAAAATTGCTATATTTTAATGTAATTTACATAAATATACATTAAATCAAAGGTTTATAGCACAATACCAGCTAGGAATAAAAAGAAAAAAAAAATAATTTGAGGAGGGATTTTTTTTTAAAGCTGAAATAGGGGAAAAAGTATACTATTTTAAGAGGGGAATGGGGTCGAATTTCCGGCACCCAAAAAACAGCCAAACGAGAGCCCTGGGCCTGATTGTTCTCCATCCTGTTTTAATTTTTAGAAAGGTGCTGTTTGTTACACAGTAAGCGCTAGTGTTTTTTTTTTAAAACAGCACAATTTTGGATCGCAATTGACATAATTTTTGTATGTTTAATATGGGATTTTTTTCAACTTGGCAACTTTTCCTCAATTAGAAATGCGCTATTTATTTTGAAAGAAAACTAGAGCTGTGTTTGTGAAAAACAATGCCCCCTACTGCGCCGCTTTGATTCCTTTGAAGCCATATATTTGACCTTGAAGGATGACCTTGACCTTTCACCACTCAAAATGTGCAGTGTCATGAGATACACATGCATGCCAAATATCAAGTTGCTATCTTCAATATTGCAAAAGTTATGACCAACCTTAAAGTTTTGGGACAGACACACACATACATTGACAGACAGACAGGCCAAAAACAATATACCCCTGATCATTTATCCGTTGGCATAAAAATTACTGCATCAATATATGGAAATGGGAAACATTATGGCTGAAAATGAATTTTTTTGATGGACATTGAGATGAACTAACCAACAAACTGCTTTAAGCCACCTTCTTTGAAGGAGGAAATAAACAACCAAAATAAGACCAAATAGAACTACATACCCAAATCTTGTTGATACCTCCTGAAAAAAATAAAATAATAATTCATGTTTGAGCTATTCATTGCCCAATGACTAAACACCATACACACTTAACTCATGCAGCATTCTAGATAAGCTGCGTATCAGTGGAATATACGCATTAGAAATAGCAAGATACGCTTAATTTATCATTTCCGTGCGTACATTTAATCAAGCCAATCTAGACTTACGCAAATGATTTAAATTCTATGCGTACAACATAAACAAAACATATAAACAGCTTATTGTCTTTCGCCCAAATATGAGACTGGTTGTCCTAAAAATTAGAGCTAATTTGTGCGCTGGATTGTAGAAATAGTTAGCCAGTCGATATGTATACTCTGTATCATTTAGACGGATGGTACATTTAGTATGGATTTTTTTAACAGACAGTCAAGTGCTTATGTGTTTATTTATATGAAGAGGTCAGCATGGCTTCTTCGAAACCAAAACAAATTTCTTCTCAAAGTAAAATTGATTCTTTTTATACGGCAAAAGTTGTATAGAGTAAAAACATTGTACTGCCAATACTGAATGATTTAATTTCCTCTGTTTTCTAATAAAAAAGGACACACTTAAACGCTAATAAAACAACTGTTAAAAGTTGGCAAAAAAGTTTTCCGTGACTCACGGTGGTGGACGTCTGACGTCACGATAAGGACGAAGTTTGTCTTAAATGTAAAATCTGGCAACAATACAAGGCTTATAAACCATGGACAGTTAAAAAACAAAAAATACTTTAAGAAACCTACTAATATGAAGGAATACACATAGTTAATGGTTTATTGTGTTTAACATGATTAAAGTAGTGTGTCTGCAGTGTTCTGCCGTGGATGCGCCCTTGCGTCATTGGCGCAAAAATAAAAGATTTGTCCCCACCCGTTTTCTGTATATGGGTCCGCAGGCGCACATGAAATAGGAATAACAACTAATTGATTCAATTTGTGAGTCGGTAAAGTAATCAAGTGAATGTATAACTAGAACGAATTATTTCATTGGACGTGACGTCATTTTGCAGCCAATGGGTAATTTACTTTAATAACACTTTATTGCAATGGTAAGTTGAAATTATAACAACCAATCAGCTGATATCAAGGAAATTTTCACTTCTATCAAAATGGTGGAAAGTGACCGGCCGAAGAAAACAAAATCCATTTGAGTTTTTTTCCTCCAAATTAAATTAGAAAATATGACGATAATAATAAGAACACCCCAACAGAGTCTTCCCAAGTCCCAACATCGTTTAGCAATGACAAAAAGTCTGCTCCTAAACTTACATTCCAAGCAAATTGTCTTCGAAAATTGTACTAGTCATTTTTTGACAACAACAAAATGACATGCAGTTTGTGCATTAAGCACAAAAAAGAAAACGCCTTTACAATCGGTAATTCTAATTATCAAACAAGTTCTTTGACACGCAATGCTGAGTCCAATGACCATAAATCTGTTCAAGTTTTGTAAATATAATGACAACTGTTTGACAGTTTTAAAAAGTTTTTACAATGTTCAAGTTTGAATTAGAATGTTACATTCTGTGGACTGGCTTTAAGAAGAAATTAAGCAAAATAAAGAGTGCAAGAAGAAGGTAATTTGTTTCTGAAAATTTGATTCTGCTAGAAATATATTTCTGTGTCCCCAGAGTTTTCCTTTTTGTCCCCACTTTTTTAACCCTAAAGGGTCCCTGTCCCCAACAGTAAAGATTCACGGCAGAACACTGTGTCTGTACCCCTGCTATATTCTTGTTTTACTTTAAGCAAATTACCCTTCAAGCAAGGCAAAACTTGACCATTTACCCCCATGCTTTGAAAAATGGGGGTATTTACCCCCATGGGTCAAAAATTATCTATAACGCTGTCATGCTTTTTGCATTTGAATGATTCTACTGAGAAATTAGGTCCTAAGTTTTGTATATTATGCGTGTCTTCATAGTCTCAATTAATTTTTCAATGTCAATTTAACTTAAATAAATTTATCATCCAAAAGTGAACAAGGGACAAAATTGTCACAAAACCAGGTTTTCAATTTTTTTAAATTATAAATAGAGCTTTGTCACAGAAGTAATGTATACCCCCACATGCTCCATTGACACATAATATTTTGCATGCTGTCTTCACAAAGCAAGAGAAGCTAATTTATGGTGATTTTTAAGAATTATTATGCCATTATCCAGTGCCCCAGATAAGCTGCGTATCTGCGTCTTTCACCCTATTAAAATGTTTAAAAATGCAAAGAAATACAATATCATGCGTATTGAAAATGCATCCAATTTGACTTTTACGCAAATTCGTCAAATTTAATGCGTACAATACAATAGATTTGATCGAAAATGCTTTGCTAATTTCGGTATTTTCTCTTTATAATGCGAAATAAAAATGTCTCAAAGAGGTTGAAAGACGCCCGCGATAGTCGTGCCAAAATATCAGTTGATATGTTTGACAGTTACAAAGATGTCAGTTAACATCAGTTGTTTTTTTTTTAAGTTTCAAGATTATATTTATATATGGACAGTTTCAAGGATTAAAGACGCTATGAAATATCAGTTTATTTAAGTTAATTATATTAGTTTACAGTTTTATTGAATCAATACAAGGGTGCAGCTTCAACTGAAGTAAAGCAGCGATGATTTTAAGGTTTGCATTTTTATAACTCATTTCACCCTATTTCGAGAATGAAATCACCCTATTTTTCAAAATCAATGGGTGAAAACCCTATTTTCCAAATAATTATCTGGGGCACTGATTATCATTTATGGCCATTTTGACATTTGAACTCTTGAATTCTTTCGCATGACACGCTGTCCAATGACTGTGAACAAAATTAACGTACAGTCATTTTAAAATCTCACGATGAATGACATAGTTATGGCCGGACAAGCTCATTTATGGCATTTTTTTTACTTTTGAACTCCTAGTGTGACCTTGACCTTGGAGATATCGGCGTTATTCTTTCGCATGACACACGGTAATTATTGTGAAAAAATGTACAGAGCAATTTTAAAATTTCACAATGAATGACATAGTTATGGCCCTGACAAGCTCATTTATGGCCATTTTTGACCTTTGAACTCAAAGTGTGGCCTTGACCTTGGAGATATCGACTTAATGCTTTCACATGACACATCGTCCAATGATGATGAACAAATGTGCCAATGATTTTAAAATCTCACAATGAAGGACATATTTATGGCCGGGACAAGCTCATTTATGGCCATTCTTTGACCTTTGAATTCGAAGTGTGATCTTGACCTTGGAGATATCGATGTAATTCTTACGCGCGACACACCGTCCAATGATGGTGAACAAATGTGCCTAATGATTTTAAAATCTCACAATAAACAACATAGTTATGGCCTGAACAAGCGTGTTCCGCCCGCCGACATTCGCCAATCTAATAACCAGCTTTTTCCTTCGGAAAACCTGGTTAAAAATGAGGAAGCTATAAACCTGAGCACAATTGTACATTAAGTGCTTGAACAAACGCAAATTAATGAGTATTTTCTCAGGGGCTTTTCCAGCCATTTTGGAAAAAGGAGTCTGGTCAAATTGGATTATTTTAATTGATGTGGCAAATTTGGGAATTTTTTATCGACAAAAAGGATCAAATAGGGATTTTTTTATCAACACATATTGACAGAACAGGTCATTTCCTGGACATTTAGGATAAAAAATCATATTTATTTATTTTGGAAATTGGATATTTTTTTTATTATTTCGGTTTGGAATCAGGTCTGTTTGCCTTGGGATCAGGTCCGTTTTACATCCTTTTTTGGGACTAGAACCAGTACTTGGTGTGTATTGGGTAGACCAAAAGAACATTCCCACTATGGGAATCGAACCCATGACCTCCTGGTCTCTAGGTGGACACCATATCCACTACGCCTTTACACCTCTAAGATAAAATACCTTCAACAGGGTTTTCAACATTATTTGATAGCAACCCTCATCTCATGGCTAACAGCTAACACAGTTCCATATTTTAGTCTCACCTAGACATGACATTTCTCCACATATTGTAAATATCAGGCTTTTTGGTGTTTTGTAGGCAAATACATTGGATCAATGGATATACATGTATTAACTAAATGTTGAGCCTGAAAAACTAACTTTTTGTGTTTAGAGTAGTGTCAACAACTCTATTCCATTCTTTTATTTTAAGAGAATAATCATAAATGGAATACTCATTGCTTTTTTAAGGCTGATTTATAGCTGATATTTGGATGTCTTCCCCATGGAAAAAAGCAATGTTTTTTTTTATTTTTATTTTTTACAAAATCCAGTCCCAAAATATCCATTTGATGGTTTGACTTTCAACAGTTTTAAGATATTACACTATACCCACTACAAGTACACCACACCCATTGCACCCAAAATTAAAATATAATTATTCTCATTTTTGTATTTTATTTATTTCAGGCGGAGGTGTATATTTTCGTATCATAAATGTCTTACCATTACATTATGATAATCTACCTATCTTATTTCCAAATAAAACCTGTTAAGACACAAATCTTTGATTATAACACTAAAATATGGAATGACTGCAGTGACCTTGTCAATATGTATGCCTTAAAGTCTGCAAATTGTTATCTTCACTTATCAATAGTGCCTGTCTATCATCTAAGGTCTTTGATGTGAGGGCCAGGTTGGGGCCAATTTCTATGGAGTTTCAGTTAATTTGTTACACAATCATCACTTAGCAATTTCAAAAGGCAACAGCTAATACTACTGTATCCAGAACAATGTACCCACTGTCCATTGAGTAGTAACCTTTAACCAACAAGATGTGTTTGTGAAACACAATGTCCCCCTATATGACGTTTGACCTTGAAGGATGACCTTGACCCTTCACCACTCAAAATGTGCAGCTTCATGAGATACACATGCATGTCAAATATAAAATTGCTAGCTTCAATATTGCAAAAGTATTCATAAAATGAGCGATTTTGGCCACATATATTTGACCTCTGACCTTGAAGGATGTCCTTGACCTTTCACCACTCAAAATGTGCTGCTCCATGAGATACACATGCATGCCAAATATCAAGTTGCTATATTCAATATAGCAAGTTATTGCAAAATGTTAAAGCTGGCGCAAACCAACCAACAGACAGGGCAAAAACAATATGTCCCCCACTACTATAGTGGGGGACATAAAAAGCTGAATTGGGTTAATTGGATTTTAATAAGGCAGTGATTTTTTTTGCTGTTTTTTGTTACAGCCTGTGCCATTTGGATTGGGAAAATTAGCGCAATAAACCATGACATTGGGAAAAATAGCGCGATAAACCAAGAAATTGGGAAACATTAAAAATATGATAATAAGAACAGAATTAAAATTATTAAAGAATGTTTGACAGCATTTTTATATTATAAAGTGCTTATTTAATGTGTTCTTACAATGAAGACAAAGTTAAGTTAATATCCTTCCACATGCATATTGAACTTGCAATAATCTATATAGATTCTTAAATATACCATTTAATCATAACCTTTTTCAACAGTAAGAATTTAATTCAGTATTAAAAAAAAAATATCATATGGTGAAAACATTAACAAATATTCAAACAAGGGACAAAATTGTCACAAAACCAGGTTTTCATTGTGAAAAAAAATCTGATAAAGGGAGAAAACTCAAACTGAACTTTTGAAATGAACAAACAAAATTAACCCCCTTTGTAAGTTTGTTTTAAAAAAAAATCTATTTTTAGTCATGGCGACCTTGACATTGGAGATATTGACGTGATTCTTTCGTGCGACACACCGTCCCATGATGGTGAACAAATGTGCCAAATGATTTTAAAATCTCACAATGAATGACATAGTTATGGCCAGGACAAGCTCATTTATGGCCATTTTTGACCTTTGAACTCAAAGTGTGACCTTGACCTTGGAGATATCGACGTAATTATTTCGCGCGACACACCGTCCAATGATGGTGAACAAATGTGCCAAATGATTTTAAAATCTGACAATGAACGACATAGTTATGGCCCGGACAAGCTTGTTCCGCCCGCCCGCCAGCCAGCCCGCCCGCATTCGCCAATCTAATAACCAGTTTTTTCCTTCGGAAAACCTGGTTAAAAAACACGCTTTATTGGTCTTGCTATGTCAATGGTGTATTAACTGGAGTTAAAATAATTTATTTCATTTCTTCACCTTTCAACATCTTGCACTTGACATCTGATTATACACAAATCCACTAACATATAAATCATATCATGTTTGTCTCTTTCCATTTCGGAACGATACTCATCTTAAATGCATTAACTTTGTGAGTACCCAGGATTTTTTTCCACTTTTTGGGAAGATAGCCCATGGCTTTGGAATAGGGAATTTTACGGCATTTTCATGAAATTGGGAAAATAAATTAATTAGCCTTTTTTTCCACACGAAAAGTCCACTGATTAGGGAAATACTAAATTTGATATAACTTTTTATTAATCATTCAAATTAAAAGAACAAAATCATATAATACTTTGTTAGATGTAATTGAATTAAAATTGAGATAAAATACACTTCTTTCTAAAAAAAAAAAAAAATACTTTTTGGGATTGGGAACATAGCCGAATTTCGGCTATAAAATCGGGCCAAAAAAACCCTGGACTACCGGTAGACTATCTCCAATTTCCCAACACTGATTTCCGTAATGCACATTCACTGTGAAGATTTCTAATAAATATTTGTTGTTTTTATCTCAAACGTTGTATTTTGCGTTAATGGACACACACAATAAATTTTTCCGTAATAACCATATGATATCTATTGTTAACTTGAATGTTATTTATCATTTTCACAGCTCATCTCAAATTTCTCGTCTGCTTGCTGCCATCTTAGACGTGTGTAAAAACAGGCGTTTACAATCGGGATACATCGACTATCGTCGGTATCCTCCGCAATATAGAGAGAGATGTGGATAGCAATGTAAAATCGTATTCGGCTGAATTCGCGAACAAGACGTAAGTCAGTTGTCGTTCCGCGATGACTCGACAAGCTCAATCGGCACTCGTTCGAAATTATTGCTTAATTATATTGTAATCTTATTGGCTTTATTGGGAAAATTTTGTTTTTTTTTGGGAAATTTTAATCAAATTTTTGGGAAAAAAACTTCTTTTTTTGCAATTGGGAAGCAGCCGAATATCGGCTGTAATTTTGGGCAAAAAATCACTGTAAGGTGTGAAGAAATAAATTACTATTGGCATCAAATTGCTGGAATTTAATTGGAAAGTTGCCTTACATGTATTGTGTGTTAGTGTATTGACTGGAAATTTAGGGCAAAATGAATTCCTTATTTTGTGTGCACATTAAATAAAATCTACTATGTCAGACTGGTTTCATGGTGACTGGGTCCAATAGGAAAATCAAATGAATGGATTAAGCTAAAAATCTTAAATCATTAGTCACATATATGAAAACATACACTGTAGAATCCCATTCCTTTATTATTTATACCCGTTAACTAATACAGCTTTTAACCCTATTGAATGAAAGCATCTTTACCATATGTGATTCAAGATTTTTTAATTTTCCCTAAAAACAAATTATTTTTTCAGCAGTCAGTGTGAATCTAAATCAAAACAAGGAAATTCATTGAATTGATATTTCCCGCTAAATATCTTGATATACCATATAGTCATAAAAAATAAATAAGTGTAGCTTAATTGTCTTTATGTATTGCAATTCCCTTATTGATATTGTTGTATATTTTAGTATATGAACTCAATTTAGACTGCTTTCTTTGATGCCATTGGGGCATGGTGGACATCATTTATCAGAACAGGATATCATGTGGTCATCATTTCATAATACAGATTAGCAAAGACTGGTCTGTGCTGTTGCATGGCAGAGCCTGCTTGTCAGATATTTCAACAGTTGCAATAATAAATATCAATTAAATGTTAGGTCGGTCCTATCAGTATCAATCCACACATCCATTGTCAGGCAAAATATGAAACAAATGTCATTGTCTGGTCCAAATTTCCAATCTGCTTCTAGCCTTACATTGTACCTTTTGGGATCCTAGATCTTTCCCTATGTTGTTGAATGTGTATGTGAGGAAGTAATAACTCTTTAATACAATAACGCAGTGATTTTTTTGCCCAAAATTACCGCCGATATTCGGCTGCTTCCTAATTGCAAAAAATGACGTTTTCCCCCAAAAATCTGACCAAAATTTCCCCCAAAATGACAAAATTTTCCCAATAGCCAATAAGATTACAATGTCATTTAGCGTTAATTTCGTAGAATGAGTGCCGATTGAGCTTGTCCAGTCTTCGCCGAATGACAACTGACTTACGAATGTTCGCGAATGTAGTCGAATACGATTTTACGTTGCTACCATCACATCTCTCTCTATATTGCGAAGGATACCTGCGATAGTCGATGTATCCCGATTGTTAACGTCTGTTTTTACACACGTCCAAGATGGCGGCAAGCAGACGAGAAGTTTGCGATGAGCAGCGAAAATGATAAATAACACTCAAATTAACAGCAGATATCACATGGTCATTAGGAGATAATTTAATGCCCGTGTCAATTAACGCAAAATACTACGTTTGAGATGAACAACAACAAATATTTATTAGAAATCTTCACAGTGAATGTGCGTCACAGAAATCTGTGTTGGGAAATTGGAGTTAGTTTACTCAACTTTTCAGTGATTCATTTTGCTGGAGACGCATCATTCTCAAACATGTGCATCCTCGGGACGCATTGTTTAAAATCTCTGATTTTCAACATCGTCAAAGTTGTACATGATAACGAATTCGATTCGTGGAGATAAGCGAAACACATGTCAAAACTGTTTTGAAAAGTAGAGCGGAAGTCACATTACTAATGTACATTCAGAATGTAGTACGCGAATTTTGATTGGTTGAAATATATCAATTATCCAATCAGTTACGGCGTTTAATTAAAAGTTTGTTGGACGTTTAATTGGCTGTCCCGGATGGTAAACAGAGAAAATGCCACCGAAAAAGGTTTTCAAAATTGATCCATTCCTCAACAAATTTAAATGTGAAGAATAAACGGCGGAAAACACAGTTTGCGTTGGTCTGTTGTGAGCGCAGACAGTTATTATTTATATAGTAAAGCGATGTTATTATACTTTTCTGGATTAATTGAGCAGTGTTGTTTTCTCTGAAGTGACAATTAAAATTTGCAAGTTCTGAAATAAATAGCATCTTTTATTTTTATACAGTACATACATAATAGTGATACAGATCATACAGTATTCCGTCCTATGTTACGTAGAATGTACGTACATATAACAACACAGACATCTGCTGTTCATACTGCAGGATGTGAAGCGTTTTTTCTGTACAGAATAAGGTCTTGACCAAATTCAGGAACAGGTTTACTGTAGGGAAACACAAACTCATGAGAGTGAAGTTGTGCAATTTTGCCCGGAATGAATTTGTGGAAAAAGCTCTCCCTGTTTTGGAGAAAAAACAAGGCGAGAAGGCTATAATACACCTTATAAACAGTATGAGTGTTGTTACACTAAATCTGTATTGAAGTTGTAAACCTTTTGACCAAAGGAGAAATTGTCTTTTGCTACACTGTTTGAAAGGGCTAATTTTGACCAAAAAATTATACACACTAGTCATCCAATTTATTAAAACTTTAGTCAGTCCAAATTGTTAAAGATGTTAAAATTTCTCTGTTTAAGATGTTATATGTTTCAGTTTGTTATTAAAAGTAAAACAAATAAAGATTTTACTTGCTATAAACCTATTTCTGTTTTTAGCTGTAAAAATTGCTAAGGGTATCATGTTAAGTAGATTATTTGTAACGAATTTACAAAGGCACAATCTGGGACCCATTGTTTTCAGTTTGGACCCATTGTTTCAAAATATGCGAGTCCCATGCAGGGACTCATTGATGTAGATAAGATGAGTATCGTTCGAAAATGGAAAGAGAAAAACATGATTTGATTTATATGTTAGTGGATCTGTGTATAATCAGATTCATATGCATATTCTGCTTTATTATGTTTGTCACGCTGTATAGTTTGGTGAAATAGCATTGAACTGAGGATGTCAATTGTGCAAGATATTAAAAGGTAAACAAATGAAATGTATTATTTTAGCTCGATTTAATACAACATTAACACAGCAAGAACACTAAAGCGTGTTTGTTAATATTTGTTAATGTTTTCACCATATAATATTTACTTTAAAAAACATGCTGAATTAAAATCATACTCTTAAAGAGATTATGATTAAATCATAATGGTATATCGAAGAATCTATAGATTATTGCAAGTTTAATATGCATGTGGAAGGATATTAACTAAACGTTGTAAGAAGACATGAAAGCAAAACATTATAATATAACAAGGGCTGTTTGTAAAACATGCATGCCCCCCATATGGGCTGTCAGTTGTAGTGGCAGCCATTGTGTGAATATGTTTTTTGTCACTGTGACCTTGACCTTTGACCTAACAGGGTTTTTTTTGGGTTGTGGGGGAAGGGGCCTTTAGCCCTTACGCGGGATTTTCCACTTTAAGGGAAAAATTGTGCGCGTGGGAATTTTCGCGGCGTTCCCCTTTTTGGGGGATTTGTTTACTTACTCTCTCATTATAACAATACATGTGTACATGTTTGCACTATATTCATTGTTTTTTTCATAATTTATTACGTTTGGCAAGATTAAATTGAAATAGAATTGAGATATTATAATCATGAGACCCATCTATCTATAAAAAAAAAAAAAAAAAAAAAGTATTTTTTTTTTTTTTTGGGGGGGGGGGGGGGGAGGGGGGGAATTTTTGGTTCTGAAAGGGGAAAAAACCAGCCTAGTTTGGTGGGGAAAGACGCCGATATTCGGCGTCTGTTATATAAGGTAAAAAAAACCCCTGCCTAATGACCTGAAAATCAATAGGGGTCATCTGCCAGTCATGATCAATGTACCTATGAAGTTTTATGATCCTAGGCCTAATTATTCTTGAGTTATCATCAGGAAACCATTTTACTGTTTTGGGTCACTGTGACCTTGACCTTTGACCTAGTGACCTGGAATTAATAGGGGTCATCTGCCAGTCATGATCAATGTACCTATGAAGTTTCATGATCCTAGGTGTAAGCATTCTCGAGTTATCATCCGAAAATGATTTTACTATTTAAAGTCACTGTGACCTTGACCTTTGACCTGAAAATCAATAGGGGTCATCTGCCAGTCATGATCAATGTTCCTATGAAGTTTCATGATCCTAGGCGTAAGCATTCTTGAGTTATCATCCGGAAACCAATTTACTGTTTTGAGTCACTGTGACCTTGACCTTTGACCTAGTGACCTGAAAATCAATAGGGGTCATCTGCCAGTCATGGTCAATTTACCTATGAAGTTTCATGATCCTAGGCGTAAGCATTCTTGAGTTATCATCCGGAAACCATTTTACTATTTAGAGTCACTGTGACCTTGACCTTTGACCTAGTGACCTGAAAATCAATAGGGGTCATCTGCCAGTTATGATCAATGTTCCTATGAAGTTTCATGATCCTAGGCGTAAGCATTCTTGAGTTATCATCCGGAAACCATTTTACTATTTCAAGTCACTGTGACCTTGACCTTTGACCTAGTGACCTGAAAATCTATAGGGGTCATCTGCCAGTCATGATCAATGTACCTATGAAGTTTCATGATCCTAGGCCGAAGCATTCTTGAGTTATCATCAGGAAACCATTTTACATACAAGTTTTTTTTTGGCCCGTTTTTGTAACCGAAATTCGGCTATGTTCCCAATCCCAAAAAGTATACTTTTTTCCCAAAATGTGGCAAAAAATTCCCAATTGCCAAAAAAAAAAAAAAAAATTTTTTTTTTTTTTTAGAAAGAAGTCTTAAGTGTATTTTATCTCAATTTGAACTCAATTACATCTAACAAAGTATTATATGATTTTTTCTTTTAATTTGAATGATTATAAAGAGTTAAATCAAATTTGGTATTTCCCTAATCAGTGGACTTTTCGTGTGGAAAAAAAGGCTAATGAATTTATTTTCCCAAGTTCATGAAAATGACGATAAAATTCCCAATTCCAAAGCTATGGGCTATCTTCCCAAAAAGTGGAAAAAAAAACCTGACATATTTATAATGTTTTCCAATTTCATGGTTTATCGCGCTATTTTCCCCAATTTCATGGTTTATATCGCGCTAATTTTCCCAATCCAAATGGCACAGGCTGTAACAAAAAAAAAAAAAAAAAATCACTAACGATTTTAATAACATAATGCAACATTAAGATAATTAAATATAACAATAAAACATCTAAAAGGTACTATCTTTTGTTGTGTTTTTCTGTTTTAGTTTAATCGGACTGACAGAAACTGATTCGGTCTGACAAATATTTCAAGTCAGTCCAAATGACTGACAGATTTTAAGATTTCTCAAACACTGTCATAATTAACTATTTTCCAATTTGGACGCTGCTTGTTTTCCCAATTTGACCGCTACCGGTACCATTCCCAAAGTGGCGAGGAAAAAAGCTGAACAGTTAAATAATAAATTGGGAATATGAGCCAATATCACCTATAAATTAAGCAAAAAGCCCTGTAACACACCCAAGCATTAGTAGGTTTCTACAAAGCATCAATTTGTAAAATCTAATCAACACTGTGTACTTACTGTGTCTTCCATAATGAATTAACTGAAAACAAAGTAATTGTCCATGTAAAATATACAACTTCAAAAACATTTTCAAGACAATAAAAATCTGTACAATATTACAAGAACACAAGTTTCAAATGAAAATCAAGTACTTATAAAGAGCTGTCTTTATAGTTCAAACTTTTTAGCCAGTTAGGATCGTTATCATACACTCACCCGAGACTGAACAAGAGCTGTGTTTGTAAAACACAAAGCCCCACACTTTGAAGCCACACAGCAGCTATTTAGAAGTGTAAGGCTTGTAACATTTTCAAAATCAAAGCACTGAAGTTGTTTGCTTTTGCATAATCTTAGACGCAACTCAGTTTTCAAAATTATGTTATAGCTTTTTATATTGCAAGTTTATAATGAACACAACCCATTCAAATTTATGTAGAGTGTGCTGTAAAGCACAGGTCGAGATGTGTGTGCACTGTTTATCCTCATATTTATGTTATAGAGAACTTAGTCAAATTAACAACAATATGTCTCTTTTTTCCACAATTGGTTGCTGCACTGGCAACCATCTTTAGAATTTTGGTTGCCTTGCTAAAGAATAACAAGCATATAATCATGTACATGTTGTGTTATGTGTATCTCATACTTAATCTATTTCTTTAAATTATTGAGCAACAATTTTGCCCACATGACAGACTTTTAATGCAGCATTAAGCCCTGTTTTCCCTGAAAGCAGCCAATGTGTACAGATTTCAATGATAAACTGGCCAATGTCATCACACAAGCTGTTATAAACACTAGACTGGCCAATATCATCGCACAAGCTCTTAAACCTATTGTTTACATAGAGGCTGTCTGCTACAGTGTACCAGTGGTTAAGTATTAACAGGCAGTGGTTATCGTTCCTAGCGTAGTTAATGCAGTTATCGTTCCTAACGTAGCAAAAAGTAGAATGACAAAACTGCCTCTCTAAATTAGTTGTGAGCGTTAAAATGGACCAGAAGTTAACAAAACTTGAATTAGCAATAAACTAGTCTATTTAAAACATGTAGCCACTGGGGCCTAGCTAGTTTGTATCCCAGGGGTATGATTTGAGAGTACTTGGAATAAAAAAAATCCAGCCATGCCAATACTTTTGTTTCAACAATCAAGTAAATAACAAGGGACCGAATTGTCACAAAACCAGGTTTTCAATTTGAATAAAAAGTGTGATAAAGGGAGACAATTCAAAATGTGCATTGTTACCCCCATTGTGTAAGATTCGATCTATTTTTACTTGTGGCGACCTTGATTTCAATTTGAAAAAAAAAGTGTGATAAAAGGAGACCAATTCAAAATGTGCATCGTTACTGATCAAAGCTACCCCCCTTGTTTAAAAATCAATCTATTTTGAGTCGTGGCGACCTTGACCCTGGAGATATTGACGTAATTCTTTTGCGCGACACACCGTCCAATGATGGTGAACAAAAGTGCCAAATGATTTTAAAATCTCACAATGAATGACATAGTTATGGCCCGGACAAGTTCATTTATGGCCATTTTTGACCTTTTAACTCAAAGTGTGACCTTGACCTTGGAGATATCAACGTAATTCTTTTGCGCAACACACCGTCTAATGATTGTGAACAAATGTGCCAAACGATTTTAATATCTCACATTGAACGACAAAGTTATGGCCCAGACAAGCTTGTTCCGCCGTCATTAGCCATACATGCCAGACATCCCGATCTCGGCGGGACAGTCCTGCTTTTGGGCTCTTTGTCCTGGCATCCCGATATGACACGATTTGTCCCGACATTCGTTAAAAACGATATAAGGTCTATAAGTTCCCAATAAAATTTGCCTTTCAAGCTCTTTCTGGCTAAAACTTACCATCGCTAATCCCTTTATTGCACCCAATTTACAACCCACTTCTACTACTTGAGTGCACCAGTGTTGTTTTTGACACCTTATCAGCGATTTATCGGCAACTTATTGATTTAATCAGCATTCACACCATGGTGTTTTTATGATAGGGGTCGCTAATTGCTATCGAAAGATGTATCGTACAGAAATAAACCCCACCTGCGTTTGTATTTCATGGCCCAATCAAGTCCAACAATACTATTATCCTGTGTATCATACAACCTAACATTATACAACCTGTCAAAACATCGATTTTGTACATCAAACAAATTGAATGCTGACCAATACACATTGATGTTTCTCACAAATTACCTTTCGTTTTCGACGGATTTTCAGAAAATAGTTTGTACATATTGCATCAATCTAAATTTAGAGTTAATTTACGATTGGTTGAATAAGAATAGTGCTCGATGCGCTCACATCGTGTCACACGATTTACATATATTCAAGGGGATATCCCTGCGCCAATTGGATTTATAATCGAGGCAAACAGGGACACCCAACATTTCAGTTTATGGAGTGTGCTTACTTCCAGTAAATGGAGAACGTATGCATTCACGAAATTCTGAACACACATTTAAAGTAATATACCGACTACTGACTAACGAAAAGGTGGAATGATTGATCGTTTTAGGTGTCCCGCTTTTTGGTCAAATGTCCCGACATTTTTTTTTTGAAAGTCCATATTTGGACCTGATAAATTCTGGCATGTATGCATTAGCCAATCTAATAACCAGTTTTTTCCCTCAGAAAACCTGGTTAAACAAGAGCTGTCACCATAGGATGACTTATGCCCCCTATAAACGCTTGGTAGAAGTTATGAGCTATTTTTCGAAACCTAAACGCAGGTTTCGAAACCTAAACGCAGACCCTAAGTTCAAGGTCAAGGTCACAGGGGTCAAAATTTGTGTGCGTATGGAAAGGCCTTGTCCATATACACATGCATGCCAAATATGAAAACTGCTTTCTGAAGTGACATAGAAGTTATGAGCATTTTTCAAAATCTAAACGCACAGTGTGACGGACAGACGGCAAACAGTCCGATCACTATATGCCCTCCTTTGGGGGCATAAAAATGTCTTAGAATATAAAAATAAATCAGAAAGCCACATAATCTAGAGAGCGAACACCATGCTTAATCCTTGAAATGCACTAAGTGACCCCGTGACCTAGTTTTTGACCCGGCATGACCCATATTTGAACTTGACCTAGATATTGACTTAATACAACTTCTGACCAAGTTTAGTAATGATCAGATGAAAACTACTTCAATTAGAGAGCGGACACCATGCTAAATCCTTGAAATGCACTAAGTGATTCCGTGACCTAGTTTTTGACCGGGCATGACCCATATTCGAACTTGACCTAGATATTGTCTAGATACAACTTCTGACCAAGTTTGGTAAAGATGGGATGAAAACTATTTGAATTAGAGAGCGGACACGAAAGTGTGACAGACAGACAGGCAGACGGACAGTGCGAAAACAATATACCCCCTTTTCTTCCAAAGGGGGCATAAAAATGTGTTACATTTTCTCTAAGCAGTCACTATCATGGACAAATTTGCTAACAAAGAGTCCTGTTTGAGCAGTGTTCTCTGGAAGCATCGGCATCCAGCGATTTCATTCTATCTAGATGCAGACTACTTTCCCCAAAATATAAATTGAAATGGTGCAAATACACCAGTTTTATTGCTTAATAATCGACGGCTACTTTGAAAATATGACTGACTTAATTCAGTCTGAAATTTTTCTGAAGAACACTGACAGTGAACCAATTTCAAAATGCCAAAAAAATAACACTTAGAACAAGCTGCACTACGATTGGCTATTTCAGCAGTAGTAACAAGGGCTGTTTGAAAAACATGCATGCCCCCCCCATATGGGCTGTCAGTTGTAGTGGCAGCCATTGTGTGAATACTTTTTTTGTCACTGTGACCTTGACCTTTGACCTAGTGACCAGAAAATCAATAGGGGTCATCTGCCAGTCATCATCAATGTACCTATGAAGTTTCATGATCCAAGGTCAGGGCCCTCAATCTGTCAAATCCACAGCCGAAATTCGGCCGCGTTCCCCCCCCCTGAAAAGTATATTTTTTTCCCCTTTTGGGGGGAAAAATTCCCACCTAAAAAGAATTTTTTTTTTTTTTTTTTTTTTTTTATAGATAGATGTCTCATGATTATTATATCTCAATTCTATTTTAATTTAATCTTGTCAAACATACTACATTATGAAATAAGCAATGAATATAGTGCAAACATGTACAATTGTAATAATTAGATAGTAAGTAAAAAATCCCCCAAAAAGGGAAACGCAGCAAAAATTCCCCCTGCTATGGGTAGCGACCCGCTTCCCCTAAAATGGATTGAGGGCCCTGAAGGTGTAAGCATTCTTGAGTTATCATCCGGAAACCATTTTACTGTTTCGAGTCACTGTGACCTTTACCTTTGACCTGAAAATCAATAGGGGTCATCTGCCAGTCATGATCAATTTACCTATGAAGTTTCATGATCCTAGGCCTAAGCATTCTTGACTTATCATCTGGAAACCATTTTACTGTTTCAAGTCACTGTGACCTTGACCTTTGACCTAGTGACCTGAAAATCAATAGGGGTCATCTGCCAGTCATGATGAATGTACCCATGAAGTTTCAGACCCTAGGCGTTAGCAGGGCATTCTTGAGTTATCATCTGGAAACCATTTTACTATTTTGAATCACTGTGACCTTGACCTTTGACCTAAAAATCAATAGGGGTCATCTGCCAGTCATGATCAAGCCCCCCCCCCCCACCCGAGCTTACCCCAGGGGTTCCATATTGTTAAATGTACACCTATTGTGTATGGTTTGACTTTTCAACAACGAATAATGACAAAAATACACAGTATGAAAAAATAACCCTCGTATATGTATTATATATACACAAGGTATGAAACGCAGTCTTTCCGAAATACCGTCGGTCCTCAGATTTTTCCGATAATAATTTGGAAAATCCGGAAATGATTCTAATATTGCCGGACCTCGTGTCTGGTAATAAAATTATGGCAAAATTTGGAATTCCATAAGCTATTTCCAGAAAAGTGTCAAGGCAAAAGTGGGAATTTACCGAGTTATTTATGAATACTCCAATCATGTAAAACATTTTTTCATTGGTTACATTTCTTGAATGACGTACGTGAATATACGGTATCCGAAGATTTTTGCTGTGTCGTCAATGCAAATTACACACTACGTCATTACTATATGAGTAGATTCGCAAAGGGAGAGAATCGATACCATATACTTTTGGTTCCCGTTATATCCGATTAATTCGTAAGCAAGCAGGGCATTAACACAGGTCATTGTGATCTTCCCGCGATCACAGGAGTTCGAAGGAAAACAGAGTATCCAGATATATAACTGGTGATTTTGTTTTCATTTTATTTTTTAATATCTTAAAACGTTTTAATTAAAATTTGGTGAAGGAGCAAACAAAACAAACTCTCATGATGATCAAACTCAGCACTGCAGACGTTACATGTGCTTATGACCCTTCAGCAGCTGTAGACAAATGGCTGTTAAGATTCGATGGTTTTATGTAAAATTAAATATTTAATGAGGTTTTTACGTAACAAACTCACACCTACATACAGGACCAACAACGTTTTCTACCATAATTTTAAAAAAATCATCCAAATAATTCACTCAAAAGCATTGGGATTGACTTTAAGACTAGTATAGTATTATAAGGTATGCTAGCCTACAACAGCTTAGCAAAAAGATTAAGCATTGTATGCTCATGATACAATGTACATGGAGATGGTCTTCGTCGACTTAATTATTAGCGCCCACCCAAGGCTATGACTGATGGGTATCCAACGAAAAAAGATTAGTCAGAGGATGTGTCTTCAGTAGAGGATTCAGATATCCAGGATGAAGAGACAAATGCTAAAGAAATCTTGGCAATTCTGAATGATTAAATGCACGATTTGTGATAATATTAAAATATTGTTATAAATGTCATCTTTGTCTTTCGTCGTCATTAATTACTTTTTGGGCCTGAAATAATCAGTCTGGGCCGGAAATGGCTGCATGATTATAGGACCTCATGGCCGGCAATAAATTATGATTTTGGGAAGGACTGAAACGCACTATATGCCTATTGCTGAAAGATCGTGGAACACTGGACGTGACCTTTTTCATCGAAAACACACATGTTCCCATGCAGTTGCCGACAAAATGCAACTTGATTCGTTGAAGACAGTAAAAGCAACGAGATTACACTTCTAACCGATCTCCTACTCGGCTAATAACTTCAATATTTAATTAAATTCGACTTTCTCGCTACATGTCTGTGTTTTGCTGTCATATTTTGTCGATCGAATGCTCGATTCTTAAACGCCATATCATTGGCCAACACAATGAAAACAACCAACCAGATGACGCGTTATAAAATTAAAATGGTGTACAGTCTTCGAAATTAGCTTTGAAAAGTTACATGCCAGTCGGGCCAGTTACTTAAAAAATTTTACATGCCCAACATATTTTTTACATGCCCAAACTTTTTTAACCAAAATTATAACAAATCACAACATTTTAACACTTACATGCTTCACATAGTAAAGCAGAACATTTGCGTCAATAGTAAGTAGTGAATACAATTACAGCTAATCAATCACTAGAATTAAGACGGTCGATCGTTACACCAGTGCTCTTAAAAAGAGCGTTCTCTGGTGTCATCGTACCATTTTTTGGCTTCCTTTTTTTCTAAATCATTGTCAATTTTCTATTTTGGAAGTGCTTTATCGGGCTTAGCCCCATCAACATACCTAAGATACTGCCTCTATGTCGACAATGACATTTGTTTACATTGACAAAAACGGAAGCGTATTACTTGATTGAAATGATCGATTCAAAAAGCATCTTCTCGATTAATGTCTAGAGAAACCGTCGATAAGAACCGAATGTGACCGAACTGCATCGGTCAAAAACAATAACGATGACTCGTGCAAGCAGGTACGTGTTGTTAAACCAATCGAATTTCATTGTTTTACAACTTATGGCAAGGTGTTTGTTCGCAAAATTGAAAAATAGATCTGCAAATATCAAGAACCGCTTACGATATTTTTTTATAAACTGTCAATTGGCTTCAATAATTTACATGCCCGGCGGGCCACAAACGTGAATTTTTGTATTTGCCAGGCAGTAATTTTACTCGCCACGGGCGATCGGGCGTGTGCTAATTTCGAAGACTGTGTGTAGATGTAACACCGAGTGACATATTGCGAGAAAGTCAAATTTAATTGAATATTAAAAGTTAATAGCCGAGCAGGAGATCGGTTAGCTTTGTAATCACGTTGCTTTTACTGTCTTTTAACGAATCCAGTTGCATTTTGTCGGCATAAAAATGGCTACTTGAGCAAATTAACTGTTTGCTCTCTCTTAATTAAAACACATTGTACATGCTTTATGAAGTATTATCTGAATAATTTATAATTTACATATTTGGATGAAAACAATGCTAGCCCAGCAGACACAGTAACATTGATTCAACGTTGAATCAACATCAGATACAACGTTGAAAATTGGTTGGATTTATATTTGATTTTGAAAGTTGAGACAACGTTGTGGCATCAACCTTAGTCCAAATTTTTGACGCTCTTAAATATTAAGCTACTTTTTATATGGGTAATATTTGGAGCGTACAAAGGGTGAAAGACCAATTATGTGGTGGGAATTTTTTGTTCTTTGTCTATATTGTTGCGCAAGGATTTTGTGCGCAACATTCAAGCCCCGATATAAGACACTAAATAACAACGGATTGCAATAATATTTACATACCTGTGTAGATAATTCATTTCTCGATAATGTTCCGTAAAAATTATGTAATGACACTTTGAATTTTGCACGCCTGAGCAGTTTAAATCCAACCACTATTCAATTTTTCAATATCTCTTGATTCGCTCGCTGTGTAGATATAAATCGATAACACGACCTCGATGTGAAGCATCTGGTTTAAAGTGGAAGAATAAACAGCGTTAAATACAGTTTGCGTTCGTCTGTTGTGGTGCAGCGCGTTACATAGTAAACCGATGTTATACTTTTCTGGATTAATTTAGCATTGTTTTTTTTCTAAATTGACAATTAAAAAGTTCTGAAATAAGACTTATTAATTTCTGAATATAAATTAATAATATTTATTTTCGCGGAAACGAATGTTGTTTGCTGGTTTCTATAGATACGATAACGGATGTAACGTTATGTACGGAATGCTTCGGTTGAGTTCGTTAAAACAATGAAATTACGCCTTTCTGTACCACGTGATATTACGTCATTCCGCCTTTTGCAAACTGCCTGTGCTTTTGTTCGGATCGTAAACAAACTTAATTTAAATTAAATCTCGAATCATCTGAAATAATGCCGCTAGAAAAAAGCGGAAATTACCGGAAATGTGAAAGAGGTTGGAGAGGACGATACCCGGCTCTTACAACCGGACCCAGGTAGAGGCTTTATTGATTTTGAGAAGATAATAGATCTAAGGGCATCTAAAATCGTTCCTCCTATTAATACACGTAACGTTGAGGGGTGCGGTGTTAGCGGGGAATCAACTCTAAGTTTCCCGGTAATCGAAAATACACAAGTTCAATCTCTTGCTTCAGCTATTAATCAGGGTCAAAACATGATATAGTTGTCAGGAATAAACGCGCTTATCAAACGATGACTTGGCTGCGCACGTGCCAGCCGCATTGAAACAACAAATTTCTAGAGGCGAATATGTCAATATGGCTTTACTGTTAAAATGTGCCTTCGAATTATCCGCTTTTTGTAACGGTAGTGTTTTGCAACTTTCTGCAGAGGGCACTCTTGAACAGCGCCCTAAGGAGTGTAGGGATAAAATTCATAACATCGAACGGTGGTCGGACGCTTTCTTGATTTATGCGTCAATCTACCATAGCACGCGACGCGATAAAGTGCAGGAGATTTTGCATTAACTTTCCCTGTAATGACCTACTTAATCTCGCACCATCGCCGGTGAATAGCAAAATATTACGTGAATATTTAACATCGTATAATTCTACAGATCGAAATGACCTTTTAAATGTTTTTTACAAATGGGTTTTTTCAATGCATTATAACGGACCCAGAGTCAGTAGATTTAGTAAAAAATTAAAGTCTGCAATCGCAAATGCTGACATAATTCAAGATAAGATAAATAAGGAGATTTTGGCGGGGAGGTTGGCTGGGCCTTTCAGCGAACAACCTTTTTCTAATTTCATGGTTTCCCAGTTGGCTTGGTGCCAAAAAAGACACCAGGTGAATTTAGGATGATTCATCACCTTTCTTTTCCAGAGGGTAACTCGGTTAATGTCTGCATTGATAAAAAATACTCATCCGCTCAGTACACAAATTTCGATGAGGCGGTTCACATGGTTCAAGATTTAGGGCGACACTGTAAACTTTTCACAATGGATCTTAAGATTGCATCTCGCCTACTCCCAGTTCGGCGAGAAGATTTCGAAATACTGGGCACACAGTTTAATGGTATGTTTTTATGTGGAAAAAGCATTACCATTCGGAGCTTCAGTCAGTTGCAAAACATTTGAACAGTTTTCCTCATTCCTTGAATTCTGCGTTAAGAGTAAAATGTCATCGGGCAAGCTTATACACTATTTAGACGATTTTCTGGGTGGCGATAAATCTGAGCTAGGTTGCCGCAAGGTGATGGATTCGTTTATCAATTGCATGCACGAGCTAAACGTGCCGTTAGCCACGCAGAAAACAGAAGGGCCCACGGAAATAATCGTGTTCTTAGGCTTAGAATAAGATTCGTCGGAACTAGTAGTCCGCATTCTTAAATAAAAATCGTTGAGTTACGGGAAAAATTCACACCATCGTGCAGAAACAAAAAATAAAATAAAATAACCTAAAGCAAGTGCAATTTTTAATAAGGTCTCTTAACTTCGTGTGCAAGGCAATCCCAGTCGGCCGCCCGTTTTGATTAATTAACACCACCTGTGACATAACAAAAGCATTCCACCGCATACGTATAACACGTGCTGTTAGGCAAGACCTCGAAATGTGGTTGACATTTTTGCGCGATTACAACGGCGTGTCGGTTTTCCATGACCGATACTGGATATTCAATGTTGACACTGAATTGTTTACAGATAGTGCTGGCGGGTCTGGTTTCGGTTTTTGGGATTTATTTTAAAGGTCACTGGCGTAACGCTCGTTGGCCTAGTTTATGGCGGCAAAAGGGCGTAACTAGTGACATAATTGTTCTCGAATTATTTCCAATTGTAGTTGCACTGTTTCTCTGGGCAAGGATTTAAAAAATAAAAAGATTATGTTCAATAATTTTCGATCTGCATATAGTCTAAACAACAATTGGCCCGCGGATCAACAACATGTTGTTCTCTTTGTAGCCTATTGTTTTGAAAAGGGTCTATCACCTAAATCTATCAAGAGCTACATTTCTGGATTGAGTTATACTCATAAATACGTGGGCTAGCACGATACAAGTAACATTTTTTGTAGTGAAGAAAATGCTTGAGGGCTGTTCTCGCTCGCGACAAACGGTTGATACGCGGGCACCAATCACTCGCCGTCTCGACGGTTATTATCTCGCAATTAGCAAAGGTGTGTTATAATGACTTCGAGCGCTCACTATTCAGTGCTATGTTTACTCTGGCATATTTCGGTCCGTTCCGAGTCAGTGAATTGGTAGCAACAGCAACATACAGTTATCAGTTGCAAATAGCCGTCGTTAGGGTCACGGGGGATAAACACGCCATACTGGTCACACTCAGGAAACATAAAACAAATCAGCGCGATATTCCGGTCACAATTAGGATTCCATACGAGCCGGAGTCTGCGTTGTGTCCAGTTCGGTCGTTTACAGACTACCTCGCAGTACGACCCCATAAAGTCGGTCCATAACCTTAGCGACTATGAATCAACACATTGGCTCGAATGGACTCTGGGTTTCAGGCGTAGTATATCAACCTAATTTAAAGGTTAGGCGTTAAAAATAGTAGCAATGCAGCAGGGAAAAAACTTGTATAGCGCTTATTGGTATTAAATGTCGGAGATGTATTAAATGTCCGAGTTATGTCCGAGTTAAAAAGTGTCATGGTCTGACCATTGGTATTACATGTCCGTGGTATTAAATGTCTGAGTTAAAAATTGTGTAATGGTCAAGTGACCATTGGTATTTAATGTCCGAGTTAAAAAGTGCGTAATGGTCAAGTGACCATTGGTAAAGTGTGTAATGGTCAAGTGACCATTGGTACTAAATGTCCGAGTTAAAAAGTGTGTAATGGTCAAGTGACCATTGGTATAAAAAGTGGTATGATCCAGGCTTTTTCCGCCCTATGCCACGGGTCCGAAATTCGGCCCCATTCCCAATGCAAATCTTGTTGTTTTTTTCCCAATTGAAAAAAAAAATTCCCAATTCCAAAAAAAAAAAAAAAAAAAAAATTTTTTTTTTTTTTTTTTTTTTACCCTTTAAATATATAAGTTGACCTGATCTGGTGTAGAAAATAGAAAGTATTGCATAATTAAATTATCTGTTGCCTTGAATTTGTTTTAAGAAATGTAAAATATGTTAATGATTATTTAAGACTTTCCTTATTTTCCTCAAAATCCGGCGCTTCCCGCGATTTTTTTCACCTCAAAAAGGCCAAGCCTTTTCCCCAAATTCAGATTAAAAAACCTGCACTAATCACACATGTTCATAATATTTTGTAAAATTTTAATAATAAGTTATCAAAATAGTCGTTATTTACCAGTTAACGGCTTCTTTGAAATATAAGAAACACTGTTTTAAATAATTTACATGCGATAATTTTTCCCAATTGAGCCAATTTTGCGATTAATTTTTTTCCCAAAATGGGGGTTTTCGCGACGCGAAATTCCCAAAATTCCAGTGTGGCGTTTTCCCAAAATGGAGCGGAAAAAGCCTGTATGATCGCAAGTGTAGCGATCAAGTAAAAGTGTGATAAGTAAAAGTGTGATCGCAGATCAATCGCTGGGGTCGGCTGCGCGCTGAAAAGTTTACCAAGCACGAAATAGTGCGCTTATTGGTATTAAATGTCCGAGATGTATTAAATGTCCGAGTTATGTCCGAGTTAAAAAGTGTGTAATGGTCAAGTGACCATTGGTATTAAATGTCCGTGGTATTAAATGTCCGAGTTAAGAAGTGTGTAATGGTCAAGTGATCATTGGTATTAAATGTCCGAGTTAAAAAGTGCGTAATGGTCAAGTGACCATTGGTAAAGCGTGTAATTATCAAGTGACCATTGGTATTAAATGTCCGAGTTAAAAAGTGTGTAATGGTCAAGTGAACATTGGTATAAAAAGTGGTATGATCGCAAGTGTAGCGATCAAGAAAAAGTGTTTAAAGTAAAAGTGTGATCGCACATCAATCGCTGGGGTCGGCTGCGCGCGAAAAAGTTTACCAAGCACGAAATAGTGTCGGGGCCGATCGATTCCGCGACGCCAGGTTTTTTTTCGGAGCAATGGTGTGCATCTGTCGGATGTTGGCCTCGAATCGTATTTGGATTGCTTTCGCGACGTCATCTTAAAGTTCTGTTAAAGGGCTAATCCAGAATTTGTGGGGGATAAATTTGTGAAATTTATTGTGGCGGAAAATTCTGTTTGCCAGGGGTCGGATGGGCATGCGCATTTATACATTTATCTGAATGGACTCTGTGACTACTTGCGTAGTTTATCATCCTTGTCCTTTCGGGTAATTCCAAGTTATTAAAGTTTAAGCTTAAACAAAATAAAAAATAGTAGCAATACCGTAGGGTAAAAAACGTTTAGGTGTCAAATCGCTGGCGGAGCGATAAGTTGTATTTTAATGTCCGATTAAGTTTGTAAAAAGGTACAAGTAATATTATCACAAGTGTGGCGATAAAAGTGATCACAAGTGTAGTGATCAAGTAAAAGTATTATCGCAAGTGCGAAAAAGTGTGATCACAAGTGTAGTGATCAATGTCCGATTAAGTATATTATCGCAAGTGCGAAAAAGTGTGATCACAAGTGTAGTGATCAATGTCCGATTAAGTATGTAAAAGGTACAAGTAAAAGTATTGGATCACAAGTGTAGTGATCAAGTAAGTGTTATCGCAAGTGCGCAAAAAGTGTGATCACAAGTGTAGTGATCAATGTCCGATTAAGTATGTAAAAGATCACAAGTGTAGTGATCAAGTAAGTGTTATCGCAAGTGCGCAAAAGTGTGATCACAAGTGTAGTGATCAATGTCCGATTAAGTATGTAATTCGCAAGTGCGAAAAAAGTGTGATCACAAGTGTAGTGATCAAGTAAAAGTTTTAGTGTGTCATTAAAAGTGTCATTGCGATTATCATGTTAAAGTGGATCCAATGGTCAAGCGATTGGTAGAACTAGGTTTAGCCCAGCAAAGTATATGGTTCTTCCTAGTTCGGTCGCTTGATGAGCAATAGCATTTTTTATTTTGGGTACGCGGTGTTGCTACTATAACGGGGTTACTTCACGTTTTGTAATTTTATCGTGTGCTCATCCACCTCCGGTAGGTATATTTTCAAAGTAACAGGTTTCCACGAGTGAGTAGCCGATCTTTCGTTGGGCTCGTGGTTACCACCGGCTGTTTTTTCGCTGCGGCCTTTTATATCCCACTTTTTACTCGTATAATATATTAAAGAGATCTGTTAGTGAATACTTTGTGCATTCTATTACATTTTTGTGATGTTTATTGGGAGGCAAAATATTTTGGAATCGGTTCATTAAACTAGTTAAATGGAGTAATGTGTTGTTTTATCGTTGCAGTCGTAAAATAAGACTTATTAATTTCTGAATATAAATTAATAATATTTATTTTCGCGGAAACGAATGTTGTTTGCTGGTTTCTATAGATACGATTACGGATGTAACGTTATGTACGGAATGCTTCGGTTGAGTTCGTTAAAACAATGAAATTACGCATTTCTGTACCACGTGATATTACGTCATTCCGCCTTTTGCAAACTGCCTGTGCTTTTGTTCGGATCGTAAACAAACCCCACCCACCGCACCCTGATTAATATCTCGACTGGTCCGACATCCACATTTTAAGATGCTCAGAGTCGATTAAAAACCATATCTTGCACATATATGGATTATACATTTGAGCTATACGATTCTGCCGGCAAGTTCTCTATTTCCAGTACATGTACACCGGCTCATGGCGGGCTCCTAAAATCTGATGGCAGACATTCACACCCATTTTGGTGCCGGGGCCAGGCCACACCCCTTACAGTCGATCGAGATGGTGCCAAACTTGGTCTTGTACAACTGGGGCGCTTTCCAGCGGACAGCGTGACTCGGCGCTTGGACTGTCTTCATCAAATGCTACAATGGACAAACGCACTGTCGCACGTTTATATAGAGCACATGCATTCTGCCGGTGAACAATGAACTGTCTCGTGTTTAATATAAGTGCACAGGAATTTTTGATGCCACTTCCATATCCGAACATTCACTTTGGTGTCGTTTTTTATATTATGTCTGTTTTTTATTGTCATATGAGCCTTTTTATATGTATTATTATGTCTGGTAATTTAATTGTCATATATTTCTTGTTGCATTTGCCTTCCTGTCGCAGTGCCGGAAAATTCTGTTTGCCGGGGGTCAGATGGGCATGCGCATTTATAAATTTATCTGAATGGACTCTGTGACTACTTGCGTAGTTTATCATCCTTGTCCTTTCGGGTAATTCCAAGTTATTAAAGTTTAAGCTTAAACAAAATAAAAAATAGTAGCAATACCGTAGGGTAAAAAACGTTTAGGTGTCAAATCGCTGGCGGAGCGATAAGTTGTATTTTAATGTCCGATTAAGTTTGTAAAAAGGTACAAGTAATTTTATCACAAGTGTGGCGATAAAAGTGATCACAAGTGTAGTGATCAAGTAAAAGTATTATCGCAAGTGCGAAAAAGTGTGATCACAAGTGTAGTGATCAATGTCCGATTAAGAGTATATTATCGCAAGTGCGAAAAAGTGTGATCACAAGTGTAGTGATCAATGTCCGATTAAGTATGTAAAAGGTACAAGTAAAAGTATTGGATCACAAGTGTAGTGATCAAGTAAGTGTTATCGCAAGTGCGCAAAAAGTGTGATCACAAGTGTAGTGATCAATGTCCGATTAAGTATGTAAAAGATCACAAGTGTAGTGATCAAGTAAGTGTTATCGCAAGTGCGCAAAAGTGTGATCACAAGTGTAGTGATCAATGTCCGATTAAGTATGTAATTCGCAAGTGCGAAAAAAGTGTGATCACAAGTGTAGTGATCAAGTAAAAGTTTTAGTGTGTCATTAAAAGTGTCATTGCGATTATCATGTTAAAGTGGATCCAATGGTCAAGCGATTGGTAGAACTAGGTTTAGCCCAGCAAAGTATATGGTTCTTCCTAGTTCGGTCGCTTGATGAGCAATAGCATTTTTTATTTTGGGTACGGGGTGTTGCTACTATAACGGGGTTACTTCAAGTTTTGTAATTTTATCGTGCGCTCATCCACCTCCGGTAGGTATATTTTCAAAGTAACAGGTTTCCACGAGTGAGTAGCCGATCTTTCGTTGGGCTCGTGGTTACCACCGGCTGTTTTTTCGCTGCGGCCTTTTATATCCCACTTTTTACTCGTATAATATATTAAAGAGATCTGTTAGTGAATACTTTGTGCATTCTATTACATTTTTGTGATGTTTATTGGGAGGCAAAATATTTTGGAATCGGTTCATTAAACTAGTTAAATGGAGTAATGTGTTGTTTTATCGTTGCAGTCGTAAAATAAATTACATCTTTTATTTTTATACTGTTAAATAAATAATATTGATACAGATCGTACAGTAACCGTCCTTTGTAACGTAGAATGTAAGTACATGAAACAACACAGACAGAGGTGCGAAAAAGACATGCATAAACACTTCCTGAAACTTAGAACAGTGAATAGAAACTGCACCATATCTGTTTTGAACATATGCTTATTAAATCGACAAAGTTTAGCATACTAGATCTAGTTACGTAAAAGTCGGTGTTAAAAGCTCATGTTAAATAAAATTACGCGTACACGTTACACTGTAATGCCTTCTTCTGATTGGTTCATATTTAAATCAGTTTCATGACATGGCTACAGGTCAGTGATTGTTTTACGATTTAAGCAGAAGTTTAACTGAAGAATTTATGCCTTTCTAACTTCGAATCGACGATATTTGATGTAAAAAAGAACTTCTGAATTAAAACTGAATGAGTTGGTAATGTTATTTTGCAATTTTACGCAAATTGATGAAAATTTAAACTTTCTGGTTTCCACCACAAAAAAGGTCCTTCAACGATGAGACGTTCCAAAGAATTTAGCCCATATAAAAAGTATCTCTAAATTCTTTGCGCGTCTTATAAATGAGACTAGCATCAACCTTAAATCAACTTTGATATCAACGTTGTTTCACACCTCAAGCACAGACGGACAACACATTATCCTAAAAGTTAAACATGAGCACTAGGTACTCAGGTTAGCAGGCTAACAAATGTAGATACCTATCCAAAATTTATAAATGGTGGTTGCTACATAAAACTCAAATAGACAACAGATACATAGATAATTATCTAGTAACCAGTTAGATCTACTAAAGATGTCAAATGCAAATGAACATAAATAGTGAATGGCGCAATAAAAATAACGTAGTCAATTTATGTAACACTTAAACGTAAGGCTCAGTACATACAACTCAAACAGACAAAGGATAAAACCTCGTTACGAGTTACTACTAGCGATAGCAAATATTTTCAGAAAATAAATCGTGGATGGCGTCATTAACTTGATTAAAAATGTTGAAAATACGAAGTCAGACTTGCAATACCAAGTCACACTAAACAGTTAATCAAGGCTAACCAATTAACAGTTTGTTGAAGAATATTGTTACCTTTGTGCTGTTGGAAAAAATAAAAGAAAACTCAATCAACTAAAAAAATTTGCAGTGGGTTCCCGCAAAATTACTCACACGAGGTGAACACGTGACGTCGGGTCAGTATAAAACGCGGCATTTAGCGCAGACTGCAAATTGCAGGCTGCGTTATCGGGCCATAAAACGCAGCCAATATAGACATCGTTGCAGTCAATATAGATATCTTTGGAAAACGCAGGCAATATAGACATAGAAGGAATTCGCAGACAATATGAAATTATAAGGCAAAACGGGTGAAATTCGAGAGAATTACCGTATCAATATTTCGAAGGTTTTAATTAACAGTATATGTATGAAAGTGGTAAAGGTCTAAACAATTATAAGACGTAAATTATCGTTTTAATCGCTAAAATGGCAGTATAATTATAAACGCATTGAGTTTTTCTGTATCAAGCAGAAGACATAATAATATGTTTTGATTGTTTAACATAATTGTTTATGAAATTAATGTATGTAAAGTATATGTACAGATTAAACGGGTTGTTGTTTTCAACGCAGTCAATGCAGCCAATGTATAGACATCGTTGCAGGCAATATAGAAATCGTTGGCAAACGCAGCCAATATAGAAATAGAAGGAATACGCAGCCAATATAGAGATAGAAGGAAAAAAGTTCGAGAATGACTGTATCAATAAGGTTTTTTATTTATGAAAGTTGTAAAGGTCCATACAATTTTAAAACTTATCGTTTTTTATCGCTATAATGGCAGTAAATTTATACACATTTTATTATTTTGTGTATCAAGTTGAAGACATCATAATTTGATTTTATGAGCACACATGAGTAATAAAAATTGTATTAACATAATTATATAAAATGTATAAAATGTATGTATGTATATGTATGTATAGATTGAACGAATTGTGGTTTTTAACTGCGTTATCGGGCAATAAAACGCAGCCAATATAGACATCGTTCCAGTCAATATAGATATCGTTGTAAAACGCAGGCAAAATAGAAATAGAAGGAAAACGCAGTCAATATAGAAACAGAAGAAAAACGCAGCCAATATAGAGAAAGAAGGCAAAAACTTATTGATGTTGTTTGTGGATAATTTTATTTTATCGAGATTGTCTAAGTGTGAATATAAGGATGTACATCAATTACCTGCCAATTAATACTTCCCTTTGAATTTCAACCCAAAAGACCCTTTATTATGCCGGGTGTTTACTGGCTCAGATGACTTCAAAGCGATTTAAATTGCATCTTAAGGAATGAAATTTCGGAAGCGAAACAATTCATCCCCCAAGACAATTCACCCCCAGAAGACAATTCACCCCTAGACAATTCACCCCTGCTCCCTGGACAATTCACCCCCAGATATTTTTTTGTTTTCTTTTTCTGTTTGTTTAGGATTTAGTAATTACGAATAACTGTTTTCTAAGGATAGTTATATGTATTTTATTATTTTTTTTACAAAGTTCTAATAAAAGCATATAAAGATGTTCTTAGAATGTCTTTCCTTTTTTTCCATAAAATTACTTTCAATTGGAACATAAGTGTGCTTTTAATCTATTGATGTTTGTTTTTATTATTAACAATATCTTAGTATTGTTTTTATGACATTAAATAATTTATTATGTGTTTTTAATAAGTAATAATGGTATTGGATAGATTATTTCGAAATAATCCAATGTTTTTTATTTGATAAGTTATGCAAGATTTCGAAATTTTCATAATATTACTATATTTATTTTTAAATGGGAAATATAATAATAAAATATTTGTCACATAATCACTCTACAAAGTAACAACACCTAAAAACAACCTTTTTCACACCACTAAAGGTAACAATAAACATAATATCTGTTAGGCATTCAGAGCTGATGAGGGTACTTTTATCTAGTGGTAGAGAAGGCTATTACTGATAGGGGTTGCTTAGAGCAGAGAGGTAGATAAGGCTGTAGTATGGAATGAGTTAACATACTGTATGATTGAAGAGGACTTGAATTGAGTACAATTTTTGTAAAAAATACATTTCAGAACATTTTTCAATTTTGTCAATTTACCAAAACGTGAAAAGGCCCCTTTAAATAAAAATAATAATCAAAATAACAGGTGAACAAAAATGGCATTTTTTAAATACAGGTATTACCAGGTATTAGAATTGCCCAGCCCAACATAATTATTTGTCAATGTGTGTAACTGAAGTCTTTGTTTATCTGTTTTGACACTTTGATTAATCTGTTTTGACACTTTGATAAAGCCTCATCGGGGGTGTGAATGCTTGATTGTAATACCCATTAATGGCACGCTCCCAACAAGATTAAATTTCATTTCTTTAATAAAGGCTTTCTTATAAATTTAACCATTGTATTTTATTAAATTAATTATCCTATCTAACATGAATAAATAAGTAATTGTGATAATGTAAAATTCTAAGAATTCAATGAAACTAATGAATCGACTTCATTATTTGAAAAAGTACTAATAATAAAATAGTAACCTGATAATATTATTTAAAACAAATGCACAAATATTATACAAAATACTTATTTTAATTGTATATGTTGTAACCCAGTTTATTGAAAAATACATTGGTTGAATTGCATTTGACAAAAATCACAATGTCATCATTCCTTTACATACATGTACTACATTTATTTTCTTATTTTCACGTCAAAATTGTGCTGCAAAATCAAATTTACAAACCCAAAACATCTGCTCACAACTTATTTTCAAATATGACAAAAGCAAATGACAATAAAATCTCATATAAAAATATGGGGGTGAATTGTCTTGGGGGTGAATTGTCTTTTGGGTTGAATTGTCCAAGGAAATAAAATTCTGGGGGTGAATAGGAACCTGATAATATTATTTAAAACAAATGCACAAATATTATACAAAATACTTATTTTAATTGTATATGTTGTAACACAGTTTATTGAAAAATACATTGGTTGAATTGCATTTGACAAAAATCACAATGTCATCATTCATTTACATACATGTACTACATTTATTTTCTTATTTTCACGTCAAAATTGTGCTGCTAAATCAAAATTACAAACCCAAAACATCTGCTCACAACTTATTTTCAAATATGACAAAAGCAAATGACAATAAAATCTCATATAAAAATATGGGGGTGAATTGTCTTGGGGGTGAATTGTCTTTTGGGGTGAATTGTCCAAGGAAATAAAATTCTGGTGGTGAATTGTCTTGGGGGTGAATTGTCTGACACCCGATATTTCACACATATTGTTAAAGAAATTGTTATATTTTAGCGAGTAATTCTTAGTCGTATATTTATATCTTTTTTTTATCCATTTCATATCATTGTTATTACTTGTAATATCAGTGCTGTCGATACCAGGGCTCGAACCAGGGCGAAACGACCAAGGGCGAAACGACTCAGGGTGATCTAGGGCGAACAGGTTTTAGGGCGAAATGACCTGAGACCAGTGCTGTCAGTGATTAGTGTGATATTTGGAATACGTGTTTTGTGTGTGTTGTGTGTAAAGTGCTTTTTCGTGTTTTTAAACAGTTTTTTGTGTGTGTTTATTGCGATATTTGGAAGAAGTGTTTTGTAAATTTGTGTTATTTTTGTGTGTATTGTGCCTATAGTGTTTTCGTGTGCCGTCTAGTGAGTGTAAAAGAATGGCATTGATTTTCGGACACAGCCAGGTGATGAATATGCACCAGTATCTCAAAAGTGAGGACATTATAACATTTTCATTCTCCGGTTTCACAACGGTTGATCTGTGTGAAGAGGAGTCGGTTTTTGAAATCGTGCCCTCCTGCAAGGTGAGTTAACGTTACCTGTTGTTGCTTTTGTGCGTGAATAAAACCATATTGTTATGAAACATTTTTAAATTTAATTGGAGATATACTTGAGAAGTTCGTCTTTAAATTTACCACATTTTATAATTATATTTATAAGGTCAAGATGGAAATAATACAAACAATAACTTACTTTGTATAGCTGGCTAATATCAACATTACACATTCCTCCATATATACGAACAAAAAATTATTAACAGGCTGTATAATTAAAAATATAAATCCGTTCCGATGTCGACAGTGTAATGGGTTACCCGTGTAAAGGACAGAATGTACTGATGTTTTATTGTTAAGTGGCACCACTTGTTTATTGTTCGTACTGTCATCTTACTAGGAATTTTATAAATATTGCAACTTAAAGCAAAATTAATAGTTGCATTTGATGCAATCGTCACATTTGCAGGGGTGGTAGCTTGGGTCCTCGTGACATCTCATGACAACTCTCTTGTGTAAAACTTTGGCATTACCCGTTAATTGGATCATAATTCGAGACGGTACTCGGATGTTTCGCCCCCAAGACGTTTCCGCCCTCGTCGTTTCGCACCTGGTCGTTTCGCCCCCCAATTGGCGCAATGTTCAAATGTAGAATGTTTTGTCACATGTCATTATTGTGTAGTTTATTCATCGATGGTATTTAAATAAAATGTGTAACAGTTTAATTGCTGATAATTATATAATCATCAAAGAAAGTATCCTGAATCAATAATGTAAGTATATCACGCATAAATCCGACAAAGGGTAGGTAATAAAAACAAGGAGTCACAATCAGTATATATATAAATGTAAAATGCATACAATCAAACAAAATTAATTGAGAGTTAGATGATGTTTTTTTTATTGACTTGATAATCACAATCCAATAAATTCGAAACAAGTATCTTTTATAAGCGGTTCATCAAGCCGGTATACACATATATATTCGAGGCAATTGACCATTAATTTTTATAGCATGAGTATTAAATTAACAATGTATTTCATTCCTTCATAATGTTATTGTGATAAAATAGGTGTAAGTTATGGTAGCTAGAGCGCTTACTATTTGTAGAAACGAAATGTGAAAACATTTGGCGATTATTTGATTTATTAAAAAATATGTAAGTATTGTTTTAAGGTAGCGCACCTCTAATGGGCACATATCCAAATATAATCTAAGTAATTATTTTCTTTATCAGCATCATTTCACTGAACTACATGCAAATTTGTAGGTAGGCTTTCCATGCTTTTTAAAAAAATATACCGATTTTTTCAAAACCACCCCCACGCTCGGCTTTTGTCCAGTTTATTTTCACCCCTGGGGTATATACAAGTTCCATAATTCATTCAAATTTCCAAATATGGGCATGCAGTTGGTGTGTACAGATGCTGTAAAGGTGTTTAAAGTTTAAACAAGATGAAATAAGTATTCTTTTACAGACATATATTTTTTACAAATTTTTATCTATGGAAGAGCGCCATGAAATGTAAGTGATTTCAGCCAAGTAAAAATTGGGTCGGTTAAAAACAAAGTGTCATAAAATTCAAAATAGTATCATTTAAGTCATATTTTAGACTTAGTTTTTATAGGAACACTATATACAGCAAAAATACCAAGAAATAGACAGATTTACCGTTTACTTTTTGAAATAAAAATAAAAATGCAACATGCATGGTTCGTATTTTCAACAGTAAATCACCCAATTTCGCCATAACGTTGTTTTAATTTTAATAATTGAAGAATGTGCATAAAAATTGCAACATATTTAACAATAAATATAGCTTATATGCCATATTAAATCAAATTACGTTAGAAAATAAATAAAACGCGTCGCAAAAAAGTATACGTCGTCGGCAGGATTCGAACCTGCGCGGGAATATCCCAAAAGATTTCTAGTCTATCGCCTTAACCACTAGGCTACGGCACCTAATAGTAGGCTCTTCAACCTTCGAAGAAATAGCGGGAAATCATTAGAGGTGCGCTACCTTAATGTAATATATAATAATTACGACTCATTCAGTTTATAATTGTGATTTGCTGTATATCCTTATTGTGTAATATGTATACTCGAATAAACGAAGTGATCTGTTATATTCACAAAAGAAGTTAATGGTAAAAAGTTAATGAAACATTAGAACAATATCAGTGAAATGTAACAATTTGGTAAAACAAAATAAACTCTTTAGGGGTGATGGAATATAGTATCGCTAATCAGATATGGTTTTAATGATTATAGAACTTCGAAACTCCTCATGTTTTTTGAACAGGTTTTTGTTTCTTTACCTATGAAAAAAACTAGAACATATTTATGTACTGCAATTTCATATTTAATAAATAATAATTTAAGTCGTAAAAAATTATTAAACATATTAAATGCGTTAAATTCCTTTGATTAACTTGACACCTAACGCACAAATTGGTGCTTGGACAACAATCAATTAATGACACACGCTTTCAATTGTCAACCAAACAATGCAGTGCTCCCACAATGGGTATTTGATTAACAACATATTACAACCGTTTCTTTCATATTTCTGTCTTCCTAATTATTGAATAATAGCGTATTATTAATTATTAAAATAAAAGGACAAATTAACTTGTCTTTCTATGTACTTGATTTACTTATAAAACGATATACATTTGAAAGGACAAATAAACTTGTTTTTCTATGTACTTTATTTACTTTTAAAACAATATACGTTAACTTATTATAAAAAAAGTTATTACCGGTATATAATCCAGCGATATAGTGTATGGATAATCTGATAAACAATACTTCCGTCATTGCACTGGTATTTCTCTTGAGGAATACAAAGCCGCTGTGAAGTCAGGATGCTAGTTTGACTTCGTATGCAGTCCTTATTCAAAGGAACAGACATGTAGAACAGAGGCCACTGATATTGATGCCGACTACGGACTTTTCTTCATGTTGCTTGTACACTGTTATGCTTTCATTGTCGTTAAGTACTGAATGATCGTATGTGTTCATCACGTTGTTTTACACTGTTATTTTACGTTATTTTATGTCAAATAAATGAATAAATAGATCAGAAAATTATTTCTTATTTTGCTTTTTTTTGTTGCTTCTCTAGACTATAAGTTAAATTATTGACGTGATAAATATCCTCTTATTCAAATTAAAATTGGGGGCGAAACGACGAGGGCGGAAACGTCTTGGGGGCGAAATAACTAGGATGCGAAAATACTTGGGCGCGAAACGTCCGGAATTCATTGAGACAAAGGCCCATATAGTTTTGATGACATATCTGAACTGTTACTTGGGTGAAAAATGTTGAAGCTATTGTTTTTGCAATTTCCTTGTTAAATGTATAATATGTAACACTACACGTGAATTTACTGTTTCAAATAAATAAAAACCATTTATATTTCGATATAATTAAAGGGGCCTTTTCACAGATTTTGGCATATTTTGAAGTTTGTCATTAAATGCTTTATATTAATAAATGTAAACATTGAATCTTAAAAGCTCCAGTAAAAAATCAAGAATAAAATTAAAAAAAGGAAAAAAAGTAAGCCGGTACCAGGGCTCGAACCAGTGTTAGTCCTGGAGTTAGTCTGAAGTAAAAACGCATTAGCCCTCTCGACTATTCCGCCTGGTATACACAATATAAGTATTTTATACCTTATATAAGCAATCTTCGTAGTTTCGTAAATTTAAACGACAACGTTGCAACGCTTTATAATGTTTAGGTTTTCAAATCGTCAAAAGATACATATATAATATTTTATGCACACATAAAAGATTTTATGTCATTGTACGATTTCTTAATTGTTGAACATTATATTGGTTCAAGCCTTATATTTAATTACTTGTGTATAACCTCAGTGTGGGGTCACATGGGCTCTTTTGACCAATCAAATTCAGTGTTGGCCATTGTGGCCCTTTGGATCCTTCTAGACTAACGTGGCATCCAATATGGACGAACGAGAATTTGCGAATCTGAAACAACTTTTTCAATTTTGTCAATTTACCAAACCGTGAAAAGATCCCTTTAATGCTAGCATGGGTACTATAAAACGGACATGTCGGTTCTATAAAAGATATACGCGAAAGATTCAACTCGCATCATTGCAGCGCGAAATGCTTCAACAAGTCGTCCGCGAAGAGATGTGAACTAAATTAAACAATTAAACACTGATAAAAATGACATCTAACATAACGCCAGCAGACTCGAATGAATACACCGTGTATTTGCAACTTGCTGTGGAGATCCCTCTATTATCATCTCAATACACAGGCACCTGGCTATTGTAATTGAACAATGAGATTTACGGCCATAATAACTGATTTCATATTTTGACAGAACAAATCCGTTTAATAACTGATTAACTTTGTAATCCGTCTTATTTATCATATATTATAAATACGACACATTTAAAACATGAATACAATATATATATATATATAGGACATTTGAAACTTTCATTAAAAAAAAAATCAGCGCGTAGTCGCATATAAATAAGATACATTAATGACAAAGAACAAGTCTGGGTAATTAATATTAACCCTTTGCAAACATCTCCCAATTGATAACATCAACTCCATTCATTTTCATCCGATGGCTAAACAACTCAATAAGTGCACACGCTTGTCGACTAAAGGTGTGATAATCCCTATTTATACCAATTTACCAAATCTCTAAAAATAATAGCAGTAGTAAATTTTGACTTAAAGACTGAAATAATAGAATTTCTTCAGTTCCTCGCCTTAATATCAACCTGATGACTGTTGTCTATTATTGTATCTTATCACTATATTCCGATTGTGTTTGCATCACTTAGAAATAGAAAGAGGAAGATTTAATACTATTAAAGTTAATGATATTGAGTGTAAAGAGTGTATGTATTACTGGTACGATTGAATCTCAATTAATTTCCTAGGTGTTTGTTTTATTTATAAGATCTTTGGGCAAAATACAACATTCGACTGCCGTTTAATACATAGAATTATTAAAACAAATTATGTCAACAAGTCTGTGGAACGTTTCCGTAAGGTATTGAACTTTATCGATCTTGCAACGATAAAACGAAGAGATGTCATTGATTTATTGATTTGCATGTGTTATAAATTATACTTCATACCTGTGGAATAACATAATCAATAAATCATACAGGAATTCTCGATATAGCCGAACTCCATCTTAGTGTGTATATGTATTTATGATATGATTCATTTTGCCAAAAGCATGTATCGCTGATTATGGGAAAAAATAAACAATAAATGTACGTAAATTTCTTTCACAATTTTTGGAGTAACGTAGATATATATAGTGGCCGCCTTATTGCGTAGATAAGCTCTGGATCACCACAGCAGGTCGCTTATACCCAGTGTAGGCAACCGCTGTTTTATGGGGGAGGGGGGAGGGTGGTTCAAATAAAGAAGAGCTTATCGAGCTTTAACACTTAGAGCTGTAAAATATAATTGAGTTCATGTTAATCAGAAAAACCATCCAAGAAATGCCGTTGATTGAATATATTGATTACATATTTTATATTTAAAAAATTGAAGTTGCAAACAAACGATTCATTGTTATTTAACAGCTTGCATAAATAAAAAAATGAAATTACTGTTGAAATACAAAAAGCATTGCTCAAGCAAGTTGAATAAATTGATCATATAAAAGCTATACGCGTTTTCTACATATATCGTTTTTTGTGTTGATATATATTACGTATTGAATAATTCTAAAAGAAAGTTATAAGTTTGATTTTAATTGTTAAGTCGTGGTCATCGTTGCGGGAGCGAACGACATCGGCCATTCGTGTCCTGCTGAGATCGTTCGGGATTTCCAGCAGTTGTGCGAAAAGGTTCGCTCTGCTAACCCATGGTAATGCCAACATTGGTCACACTTTAATAATAAATGTTTAAAAAAAAAAAGAACTTTTGTTATGGTCAAGTCTTCATATTTATTAGTTATCATCCTTGAAAGTTCCTTAAATTATTCCATTTTGTGCTCACACATACTCCGAAAAAATGCGATTTGACACTATATTATTAAATATGTTAATACACAGGAACACGCACTGAATTAATATAAATCGAAATTGTTTTAAGTGCGAGCATCGTGCTTGTGGAGATTTTGCAGAGAGGCGGGAACATGTTTCTTGGTGGCTCGATTCCGGCGAGCGTTTTGGATGCATTTAACCAGGATGCGACCTCGGTAAACAGGATGCTGGCCAGAGTGGCAGCCAAACTGCCATGGCTGTACTTTGTGGAAGTGCCAGGCGTCTGTAGGGCACATGGTATAAACATTTACATTCTCTATATTTTGTATATTCTATGCCACTCATTGTATAATGGATTGCGTTCCACATTACATAAGATACTCCTGATTGAATTAATACTGTATATTACTTTTAGAGGAACGGCAAGTTAGTTTAAAGGAAGCGTTCGTTTTTGTCTTGTATTCATTTCGGAATGGTTAAATATATGTGATTGTATTTTAAATGGAGTAAAAATTCTTAAAAACAGGTATCGTCCGGGAAATGCTGAGTAGAGACGGGCTGCATCTCAGCATTAGGGGAACTGCAGCAGTTGTATCGTGCGTGGAGCGAACAGTGCAATTGTCCATCAACAACGCGCTGTTATCACATTGTCGATGCTATGCTTGCCATCGGAATGCCAATACCTAATGAAAAAAGAAATACAATCTTAGTCAACTAAGTACTAAAAAGGGTCGCAAAGGGGATCGCGATATTGAAGACGAAATAATTCCAGCACCTGATTCCGCGGTTAAGAATCGTTCATTGGCATCGGCCGAAACTCCAAAATCTAAAAATAATACCGGTACTTTTGACACTGTCGGTGAAATTCCTAATACAGCAACAACAAAAATATCTTGGGAATCGACACCAAAATCCATTCTTAAGAAACGCGACGAAGCGAAATGTCATTCTGTTAGGTCGGAAAAGAAACGAAAATTAACTTTTCATGACAATTTGGAGGCACAACTAGCAAAAATTCCACGCACTGATATCGAAACTAACAGCGTCGACGATTTATTAGCACAGTCTCACCCGGTTAATATTAAGTCGCAAGACAACAATCCCGCTAATGATTTAAATGGTATAGAAGTTAATAGTAATGTAGAAGCCAATATTGAACGAAAATCAAGTATAGGTTCTAACACAAGCAACGTTGACGAGTTAATTGAATAAGACACAAGTAGAGACGACATCGTAGTTGAAGAAACCATTTTCTGGAAACAGCACCTCGCTTTAAAAATACAGGACAAAAACGAAATATTACAGAATAAGAAGCTTAATTCGTATCATATGGAGGCAGTAAATATTTTACTTAAGAAACAATTTAGTAGTATTAACGGTTTACAGTTAACGGAACAGGTGCCGGCTGTCGCTGCGAAAAATAAGAAGAGATGGGTAAGCAAAGTCCCTATGGAGTCAGTAATTGAACCTGCTTGTCAAATTCATCACACCCATAGTGATCATTGGGTTTCTACTGTCTTATTCAACAACAAAATATATTTTTTGGACAGTTTGGGTATCATACGCTCGGACGATGCAATAATTCCAGACGGTTTAAAAATTCAGTTACCACATATATGGTCGCGATAAGAAACAAATTTGTATTGAACTCCCCGAGGTTATGCGTCAAAATAATAATGAAGACTGTGGGTTATTTGCCATTGCTTTTATTACTGTTTTTTGTTTTCGAAAAGAGATTTGTTTAGAACTCATATTCGATACAACACAAATGCACCAACACCTAATTAATTGTATAGACACCGAACAAATGACCGAATTCCCATTAACAAAGAAAACAATCAGCGTACGACGACAAAATATTGTAAAACTATTATTATTAAAAACTATTGTATTTGTAATTTGCCTGATTGCGTCGAGGATATGGTTCAATGTGATACCTGCAAAGAATGGTTTCATAAAAGTTGCGTTTCTGTTCCACAAGATAAATCGCTAGATAATTATGATTTTTCGTGTAATGTGTGCATTTAAAGTACTTGATAAAAGCATTTCTTTTGCCATATAGGTTTTTCATTCTTACGTGCCGGTAGTTGAAATGATCGTCGTACGAAACGCAGGTCTGATTCTCGTGTTCTCCGTTTCAAAAACATCTGTTTGCTTCCTTTTAATGTCCCAATTATCTCAGCAAACAACAGGTTTAATACAGTGCTTAACGACCAAATAACGTAATAATGATTTTAATATAATGGTTCATAATACCGTATAATACTGCTGTTCAGAGTACCTTGCGTTCACATTTAAACATTGGAGTGTTTTTTCATGACAATTTAAATACATGACCAGGATTGAGTTCGTATTGATTGGTTTAATATCTACAGTTCCGAGTTGATTTACTTCTGTGATTGTTTTTATTTAAGTAGCTAGTGTGCATCTTTTCTTATTGAATACTGTAAGTAAAGAGACAATCCATTGTTTATATTGTGATTATATTGGCTAGTGTTTCTGTTGATTGCTATTTTGTTGTTTCACTTTTATTGTTGTTGCTGTGCAGTCCACACAGGCTAATTTGGGACGACACTTTCCGCTTGTATTGTATATTCTGTTAAAACGAAGTCTCTTCTTAGCGGAAATCCAGGTTGGGTGGAAAGTGTCACCACTATGCATGATATTCTTAAAACAAAAATATATACATTGATCCGTAAAATAACTTCTCCTCCCATAAGCGAAAAAAATGCATTACATACTAGTCGCCGCTCTCCAGAGCGACGCCAATCAAAACATATTCCCTGCGGACAAGTCTGACTGTTTGTCAATGCATGATATTGAACAGAAATTTTCAACAGTCTTCATTGGTGAAGGTGATTTTTTAAGCCGCTTCATTTGAACGTTGATGATACTGTTCAACCAGTGAAAATGCCTGTACGACGCGTGCCGGTATCATTGAAACTTGAGCTCAAAAAGCAGCTAGATAAACTTGAGAATAATAGGACAATTGTGAAAGTTGACAACCACACTGACTGGTTATTTAGTTTGGTAATTGTGAAATGTATTTCTAGAAAGATTTGTCTATGCATCGATCCTAAGCGCTGAAGCGTAGCCACTACCTGATGCCAGTGGTTGAAGATTTATTACCAGAGCTCTCACAAGCCAAAGTATTCAGTAAATGCGATGTCAAAAATGCTTTTTGGCATGTCAAGTTATTTGAGGAGTCTAGCTATTTAACATAATTTGAAACGCCTTACGGAAAGTACCGCACGTTGGTTCAAGATGCCGTTTGGAATATTTCCAGCACCGGCATATACTTCCAGCAGTATTTGCAAGAAAGCCTTAGTGGTCTCAGTGGAATATGCGCCATAGCGGGACGATATAAATATTTACGGCTAAGGCTCCTCATACGACGAAGCCGTCAGAGACCATGATAACAACTTGAAAAAGTTGTTGCAACTATGCATAGAACGCAACATTAAGCTAAACGAGAACAAGCAGCTACATACAAGCATGCCGTTTGTTGGTCATTTATTAACGGACAAAGGTGTTAAACCGGACTCCGCAAAAGTTGAAGCAATCATGAAAATGCCGAAACCAACAGACAAGAAAGGTGTGCAGAGACTATAAGGTCTTGTCAATTATTTGACAAAGTTTCTACACAAGCTCAGTGACATGTGTGAGCCACTACGCCAGCTTACACACAGGGACAACTTATTCCAGTGGTCCCATGCGCATGACGAAGCACTACATGCGATCACTCAAGCAGTGTGTAATTCCCCCGTGCTACGATATTTCGATTCAAAGCTCGAAACTACAATCCAATGTGATGCATCCGATACCGGATTGGGTGTGTAATGTTTCAAGATGGACAACCTGTTGCATTTGCAAGTCGAAGATGTAAAAATCGGAGATAAACTATGCGCAAATCGCAAAGAAAGTCTTATCTATGTATCTATGGGGCCGTCCATAAAGTACGTCACAAACTCACACTTGCCAACACTTTTTTTAATTGATATCTATTTTAAATTTAATCTAAAACACCATTAAACCGTATTAATATTTCACTTAAAAAACTTCCGCATTATTAAAATGACTTTAATACTAGAATATTTAATTGTCAACTCTTGTCACAGTTTTTCATTGAATAACATGTTTAATTCAAAAATGTTCACTGTGGACATCGTCCATGTATGGTGAACTGAAGTTTTCATCCATAGTTACGACTGGCATCAATAAATGTTTATCCACGTGTAAACCTCTAATAAAAACGAAATTATAATTTAGATTTTCTTTCAACCCTTTAATATATAAAAATGGAACAGTCAAAAAAATTATTTCGTCATTTACTAATGAAATCTGCGTGGAGGTTGTGCCAATGTGCCTCTTAAAAATTCGAACAACACATTCAGGAGATACGCAATTCGTCTTATTTTGACATAAATTATAATGTTTTACAACTTTTTTGAAAATTAATTATTTCTACTAAAGAAATAATTTTTTTTTAAATAAATGTGTGACATTACACATTGCCTGACCCACCCCCTCCCCCATGTCACAAACTGTCACACTTTCTTTAACCCCCTCCCCCCGCCTGGAGCGTGACATACTTTATGGACGGCCCCTATGTATCTTATCTATCTATTCGGATTTGCGAAGTTTCATCAATATGTATATGGTCGAAAAGTGACTGTAGAGAGTGACCATAAGCCGCTTGAAATAATAAGCAAAAAGCCGTTGATCAGAGCTCCGAAACGTTTGCAGAAGATGCTACGCAAACTGCAAATGTACAATTATGACATTGTGTACAAGAAAGGCGAACACATGTACATATCGGATACGCGTTCAAGAGCTTATCATGGCCATGGTTCAACGAAACTCGACGACGTTCTACTTTCGGAGTAGAAAAAGAGATTGAAAGTACAAAAATGACTGACTATCTTGTGCTTTCTCTAGCAAAATAAGACAATCTACGCAAGCAAACACTAGCAGACCCGACCTTAGGAAGCAGTGTAGGCAACCGCTTATCAGCCACGACGTACCAGATCGTCCATGGGCTAAAGTAGCAACGGACGTGTTCACATTCAACAACAAAGAGTACTTGGTGACAGTGGACTATTTCAGCAATTTCTTGAAATCGATTACTTGGAACAAGCCACGTCCAAAATTATCATCAGAAAGCTTAAGCAATACTTCGCAAGACACGGAATACCGGAAACGCTTGTGTCAGATCATGCTACAGTGTTCAAGTATGAGCAGTTCTAAGCTTTTGAAAATGAATGGGACATTACTCACTCATACGCGTCAGCTCGATTTCCCCAGAGTAACGGAAAAGCCGAGAATGCTGTAAAACTGGCCAAGAACATAATGAAAAAAAAGCGAAACACTCGAACATATCCTATGATAGCATTGCTAAATACTCCGGAATACTCCGCAACAATCTACTCGCTATAGCCCAGCGCAACAGTTGCTCAATCGAGCAACAAGAACACTGTTACCCATCAGGTCTTCGAAACTTCAGCCTGCAGTACCCAACGACGTACACCGAAAGCTCAAGGAAAGCAAAGAACGTCAAGCGCATTACTACAACCTCAATGCACGTGAAATAAAGCCAGTACACGTCGGTGACACCGTTCGCATACAACCAACGGAACGAAACACAACATGGGAAAGGGGAACAATTGAGGCAACCCCCAAACTAGTTCTTATGATGTAAGAAAAGAATCTGGGAAAGACAACAGAACTCTACACTGCAAGGGAGGAAAAGCGAGAAAATAAACAATTCTTTGATGCATTACCTCCCATTGAACTTCCGAATGATAAGGGCCCAGAGGAACAAAACCAATATTCTATTGAACCACTTATAACAACAGCTAGATCAGATCGACAAGTTAAGCCACCTGAGCGGTTCAAAGTTCAAAGCTTAAGCAAATAATAATGACCTTAATAAATTACTAGTACCGGCCCTTTTGTAAAAGAGAAAGGATGTAACAGTATAGGCCTTAAATTAAATGCATGAGTCATACCCAGTGCCACTCTGTATAGTATGAAGCATCCGCAGTCTACTCAGTATATTGCTAGCGCTCACCACATGCACGCGCACTATCAAGTTGCGTGATGATATGTTTATTATGGATGTAAAATAAACTTATAAACCAAACGTGTAGTTTATTAAGTACACCATAAACAAAAGGTATGGTTATGTGGGTCTCTATGTGCAAAATGTTGCATTTATTTTCGCTTAAAGCAGAGACCTATAAAATACATGTATTGTATAGGTATTTGCTTAAAGTTGTCGCTTTTACATTGAATTATATAGGGAAACTATTTAGTAAATTATGACATAAAGTATTTGGAAATGGCAATCGTGATATACTAGTATCGGCTATCTCGGATTCTGCTGATCCACAGTGTGGAAATGGCACTCACGATTGATTGCCGATCTGGGAGCTAGTCAAAACGTCCCCAGGTCAAAACGTTCCCAGTCAAAACGGTCCCACTTTGGTCAAAACGGCCCCAAAGTCGGTTTTGAAGTTGGTAAAAACGGCCCCAATGTGTAACAAAGAACTCTGTTCAATATTGTACGTATTTACTTGACGATATACATGAGTAACAATAGTCCCCTATTGCGCCGCTTTGAAAAAAATAAATTATTATTATTATTATTTTAACCTTTGACCTTGAAGGATGACCTTGACCTTGAACTTCCACCACTCAAAATGTGCAGCTTCGTGAGATACACATGCATGCCAAATATCAAGATGCTATCTTCAATATTGAACAAGATGCGTTTGTGAAACACAATGTCCCCCTATATGACGTTTGACCTTGGAGGATGACCTTGACCTTGTGAAGGATGACCTTGACCTTGACCTTGACCTTTCACCACTCAAAATGTGCAGCTCCATGAGATACACATGCATGCCAAATATCAAGTTGCTATCTTCAATATTGCAAAAGTATTCATAAAATAAGCGATTTGGGCCACATATATTTGACCTCTGACCTTGAAGGATGACCTTGACCTTGACCTTTCACCACTCAAAATGTGCAGCTCCATAAGATACACATGCATGCCAAATATCAAGTTGCTATCTTCAATATTGCAAAAGTATTCATAAAATGAGCGATTTTGGCCACATATATTTGACCTCTGACCTTGAAGGATGACCTTGACCTTGACCTTTCACCACTCAAAATGTGCAGCTTCATGAGATACACATGCATGCCAAATATGAAGTTGCTATCTTCAATATAGCAAAAGTTATTGCAAAATGTTAAAGTTGGCGCAAACAGACCAACAGACAGACAGGGCAAAAACAATATGTCCCCCACTACTATAGTTGGGGGACATAAAAAGATATGGACAATGTTAAAGTTTTCGGACGGACAGACCCCATATATTTGACATTTGACCTTGAAGGATGACCTTGACCTTCACCTTTCACCGCTCAAAATGTTCAGCTCCATGAGATACACATGCATGCCGAATATCAAGTTGCTATCTTCAATAGTGAAAAAGTTATGGCCAATGTTAATGTTTTTGGACGAACGGACAGACGCCATATATTAGACATTTGACCTTGAAGGATGACCTTGACCTTCACCTTTCACCACTCAAAATGTGCAGCTCCGTGAGATGCACATGCATGCCAAATATCAAGTTGCTATCTTCAATATTGAAAAAGTTATGGCCAATGTTAAAGTTTTCGGGGCCATATATTGGACATTTGACCTTGAAGGATGACCTTGACCTTCACCTTTTACCACTCAAAATGTTCAGCTCCATGAGATACACATGCATGCCAAATATCAAGTTGCTATCTTCAATATTATAAAAGTTATGGCGAATGTTAAAGTTTTGTTCAGATGGACAGACAGACTGACTGACATACTGACATATTGACTGACGGACAGTTCAACTGCTATATGCCACCCTACCGGGGGCATAATTTCGGTGTTTAACAGAATGAGTTATTTCTCTTTTTTCAGTTACCAATAGTTGACAATTGCTAAAAATGTATGAAAAACGCACATCTAAATCGATATCTGAATTGATATCGATACATAAAAAACATATCATAACACATTTTTTGTATCGATAAGGACCGGCAATGTTGAAACATCATCCTAATTCAATGGATTTTCTTCCGGTCTCTTGGTAACCACCGTCTTGTAGAAGGTACTGCATCTCTTGAGTAGCCCCGTCGTTGACAGCGTCTCGGCCCTGTATCTGAAATAAGAGTTAGAAAATAAAACCATGAAACATTTCTTGAAACCATTATTGAACGAAATAGTTTCAAAAATATATGAGTTCTTGTTAACGAACGGAATGTCGCTAAATGAAGTACTGTTATGTGTAACAAACGAAAAATTGTATTTTGATATTTTATACTTACTCTTCAAAAGCAGCAAACAACTTGGCCTGAACCGACCGACTGGCTTTCCGCTGGATCCTCTGAATCTGCTGCTCATTGACCAGCGCTATCATGTTATCCACCTCTATCTTTTCTTTATGTATGGTTCTAATGAGTGTGTACAAGGGTGGAGCGCAGCCAGTCCGACGATTCAGACGTCTGTGCCAACGTAAAAATATAAAACAGTTCATGAGAGTATGAGCATAATGTGTCATTACTCAATAATTATAATAATAATAATAATAATAATAATAATAATAATAATAATAATAATAATTATAATAATAATAATTATTATTATAATAATAATAATAATAATAATAATAATAATAATAATAATAATAATAATAATAATAATAACAACAATAATAATAATAATAATAGTAATATGTTAATAATAGTAACTATAATAAGTAAAATAAAGTAAAAAAAATATATATTACCTTCCACGTCATTGTTGGTTCGCACGGTGTGTCCATATACGGACCGGGACTCGACAGGCCACACCGTTGAGCTTATACATGTGTTGTACATGTACTCCAACAAAGGGTTGATGTGCGGCGCCGTGTTCAGTCCGTTCATCATTTCGAATGTCGGGTGTATGTGTTCCGCTTGGAGTAGCGGCAGGCAGAGCAACTGTCTATTGAACGAGGGCCGGTCTCGCTCATGGACTCAGTAGTAAGCCCTAGGCTCTGAAATTTAATAAAATAAAAACGTGTAGAAAACAAGACATAATTGAACAATTCGTAATTATAACAATTTGAAGCAAACAACTCAAAATTATTTCATTATGATAAGCACAGAAATTACCCATATTAAGTGATAATTAAAATAAAAATGATTACCTGAACATGTCTGAACACGGCGTGGCCCCAGTGAGCCTTTCATTCGGACACCTGGAATAACTTCTCGACACGCTTCCATAGAGCAACTTCAAAATCGATAACTTTCTGTTGCACAGTATTGACTTCAAGGAAGAACCGGATTGCCTAAAATATTTGAAATTATAGTAATGTTGGAAATCCATTTATCTTTTTTTCCAACATAAAGTTATTTTACAATTTATTTTGTTAAATTAAAGTAAAACGTTTTATTAATTAACATACCAATGAACTTTTATTGAATAATGAATGACAATTAATTAAAGTACGTGGATATAACACCTTTCACACCTATTACATACAGATATATTACCCGTGAAATATATCGACACAAGTGTGAAAGAGACGTTTAACTTAAAAGTAACAACCGTATAGTCAGATAATTAAAATAAGACATTATTGCTAATTATTGCTTATAACTTAATAAATTCATAATAAAATTAATATATAAATTATAAACTAATGATAATTTTATAACAAAAGTTACGAATAGTTATAAATTAGTTATTTATAAATTAGTAATTTACCAAATTTTTTGTATCAACGGAAAATAAGTTTTATCAATTTTTTACGGACACATACCTTTACCACATATGAATATCCATGGGTGTCCACGAGGAGGTCCTTACCCTTTTAGATGCTCTATGGCCGATATTTATATACTCGGGATATAATTGATTTAACGCATATTATTAACAGTTATGCGGATTATGCTCAACAGTTTGCTTTAACAATACATCTTAAGCTCCTTTAATTCCTTTAAAGTTAACTTCATCAACGACTTCAAATGTGATCAATAGTAATCAAATACCTTTTGATTGTGATAAAACTGTGCTAAAATTATAATAAAATTGCAATTAATCTTAATTCTCAAAGATACATAATTATCATAATTAACTTACGCTCATTCATCCAATCTCGCATGCAAACAAATAATTTTCAATTAAGTACCGACGCAATCAGTTATTTGTAAGAAAGTTAAACGATTAAGAATTACCGGGGGGGGGGGGGGGGTATTATAGAAAACGACCCAATCAATGTTTGAATTTAATGTTTGTATGTGTGTGTGTAAAATAAACTAAATCCTTTTTAAAGTTGTAATAACAGATTTAACTAAAGAAATAACGAATTTATTTAAAAAATATTACCACCAATATTATTCTAAGATGAAGAGAAAATAACAGAAGACCATTTAATATATTATTAGCAATTCTTGGTGGCTCTAGAGACTGGAAGATGGAAGTTGACCTTGATAGAAGGCTTGTTTTCCCAAACGTGGTTCAGACGACCTTACGACCAGATATTGTAATGTGGTCTGAGACAGGAAAGAAGCTCGTCACCATAGAGCTGACAGTACCATGGGAGGCAAGATGTGAAGAGGCCTACGAGTGGAAGAAGGCCAAGTACACAGAACTGATGGATCCGTGCAAGCATCACGGCTGGCAAACTTGGCTATTTCCCGTGGAAGTTGGCGTTAGAGGATTCTGTTCCCAGTCCGTGCACAGGCTGATGACAACATTAGGAGCAACTGGCAGGGAGAGACGAGTGGCTATCCAGAGACTGAGCCAAGCAGCCGAACGGGCATCAAGCTGGCTGTGGCTGAGGCGAGAGGAGAAGATCTGGAGGCAATCAACCAACACACAGTGACTGATCACCACCGTGGGCCCACCGCTATCATAATGTTCATGGAATTAAAGGGCCGAAACATTCTAAGACGGCGGAATCCATGCTGATGATGTTGGTGGAGGAGCAGTCTTAAGACTGTATTTAAACTAATTCGATATCTGGAGGCACCAGTGACTTCCAGGAAAGACTGGATGACAACCAAGAACAGAATGGTGACGCTGGAGAGACAGATGGCGCCAGGAACAGACTGGAACAGGGACACAAGGGGTAGCATCCCGAACTGCAGTCCTCGAGAGGGGACACCCAACGAACAGCTACAGACTCCACAAATGAAAGACACCCCCAGAGTCTACCGAAAGGGGGGGGGAGGATGATAGACTCACATGGACGGATTTTATGGAATCGACACGGCCTGCCCAACCGACTATTAATAGAGATGGATCGGTCACTTGTAATTGCGGAAAGGTGTGCAAGAACCAACGCGGTCTACGCATTCACCAAGGGAAGTCTGATTGTCAACGTGTGAGATCACAAGGACAGCGCATAGCCAGTTTGGCTAGTGAGACGCAGGAGAACTCCAGTCTGGATTCAACCCACAGTACTGAAGAACTATCCGTTCAGGAGACCTCACATGATGTCTTTCGAAATCCTGAGGAGGATGATGACCCCCTTTTAGAGCTCTTACAGACTCAAAGCAGCCCGGAAGCAAGCGAGGCGACTGATCCGGATAGACCACAGCAAGATACTGCCACTAGAACCAGGAAACCAAGGATTAAGTGGCCCAAGGCTTCAGACAAGACATCATGGACCCAACTGGACGAGGACCTAGAGAACATCCTCGAAGCATCCATGCAAGGACCAGTAGACCGGAAGCTGACAACCCTCACAACCTTGATATATTCAGTAGGAAAGGAGAGGTTTGGATTAGAAGAGGAGAGAGTGCGAATGGAACCTCCAAGACCAAACAGGTGGCAAGTTCTTATCCAGAACTTGAGACGCGAACTCAAGCAGCTGAGACGAAGGTACTGTGCTAGTTCACCCACAGAGAGGATTGGAGTTGCACAGCTTAGAGATACAGTTCGAACACAGCTGACATCATTACGGAAAGCCGAAAACAGCAGAAGAAAGACACGGGAACGGGCAAAGAAGAGGGCAGCTTTCACAGCCAACCCATACAAGTTCGCAAGATCCCTCCTCGACAAAGAAAGGTCAGGAAAGTTGGAAACTCCACTAGAGGAAATAGAGAACTTCCTTCATGTGACCCATTCTGACCCCAAACGAGAGGACGTGCTAGGGGACTGTGACAGAATAGATCCAGCGGAGGAACCCGAAAAACAGCTGAATGCGACGGAACCTACGCTTGGCGAGGTGAAAGAAGCTGTGAAAAAGGCCAGAGCTGCTTCGGCCCCAGGACCCAATGCCATCCCGTACAAAGTGTACAAGATGTGCCCACTACTTCTCAAGCGTTTATGGAGGCTCCTCAAAGTAGTCTGGAGGAAGGGGGATGTACCAGAGGCTTGGAAGGAGGCCTAGGGGATATTTACACCGAAGGAACGCAATTCCAAGACGGTCAACCAGTTCCGAACGATCTCGTTGCTCAACCTCGAGGGAAAAATATTCTTTGCCATCCTTGCAAGAAGACTCACATCTTTCCTGACAGGCAACGCATACATCAACACCTCGGTCCAGAAGGGAGGAGTTCCCGGTTTCTCCGGCTGTATAGAGCACACCAGTGCTATCACACAGCTAATAAGTGAGGCGAAGAAAAGAAGGAAGGACCCCACTGTAGTTTGGCTCGACTTGGCCAGCGCATGCGGGTCCATTCCACACCAGCTCATCTATACAGCCCTCCGACACTACCATGTGGACGGCCACATTCAGAAAATCATCACCAGTTACCTGGATGGAATCAGGCTCCGATTTACTGTTGGTGACCAGCTAACCAGATGGCAGAAGTTGGAGAATGGAATCGTTACCGGCTGCACAGTTTCCATGGTGCTCTTCATCCTGGGGATGAACCTGCTGATAAATGCTGCCCAACGTGAGACACGTGGACCAAAGACAGAGTCTGGAATCTATGTCCCATCTAGCAGAGGCTTCTTGGATGACCTCACATTGACGACAACGACACACGTCCAAGCTAGATGGATGTTGACATCCCTGACGGATGTCGCTTCATGGGGAAGAATGAAGTTCAAAGCATCAAAATCCAGATCTCTTGTCATAAAGAAAGGACAGACAACACAGAGGTATAAACTCTACGTACAGAACGAAAAGATTCCTTCCATAGTGACGAGTCCAATAAAATGCCTGGGCAAGTGGTTTGATGCAAGCCTACAAGATCGCGACAATGTCAAGAACTTAAAGCAACAGGTAGAGGAGGGTCTCAAGAAGATAGACCGCTGCGGACTACCCGGCAAGTTCAAAGCCTGGCTTTACCAGCATGCACTGCTCCCAAGACTAATATGGCCGTTGATGCTTTACGAGGTACCCAGCACAACAGTGGAAGCCCTGGAGAGAATCACTAGTCGACACCTCAGGAAGTGGCTAGGAGTTCCACCCAGCTTTACCAGAATTGGACTCTATGGGAAGAGCAACAAGTTACAGCTCCCGCTATCTTCACTGGTAGAAGAGTTCAAGACAGCAAAAGCAAGACTTGTGTTGACCATGAGGGACTCTCCGGACGAGATCATCCGTGAGGCAGGGATCCAAACCCGAACGAGCAGGAAATGGTCAGCGACAGAGTCTGTGAGCCAGGCAGAGAACGCGCTCAAGCACAAAGACATTGTCGGAGTGACTGCAGTTGGACGTGAAGGAATTGGTGCGAGAAAGGTGGTACTGTGGAGCCGACCAGACCAGAAAGAGAGGCGAGCGATGACTCAGTCTGAGGTCAGGAGGGCGGAAGAAAATGCCAGACAAGCAAGGGCTGTGGAGATGGGAGCGCAGGGAGCATGGACCACGTGGAATACCGCAGACAGGAAGTTGACCTGGGGAGACATCTGGAAGTATGAGCCTTTTCGGTTTTCCTTTCTCCTCAGGTCTGTTTATGACCTACTACCATCCCCAGCGAACTTGTGCCGATGGGGACTCACAGCAGAGCCAAAATGTAGCCTGTGTGACAGAGTAGGCACCCTAGAGCATGTTCTGTCATCTTGTAGTACAGCACTGACACCGGGAAGATATAGATCGAGGCACGACTTGGTCCTCAGAGAGTTGGCTGACTGGCTAGAGAAGGAAAGGAAGAAGGAACATTGTAATCACCCCCGCTATGGGCACGTCGCTTTTGTCAAATCGGGTGAGACCGGGAAGACACAGAAACCAACAAAAGCATCAATTCTTGATGGCTCAAGAGACTGGAAGATGGAAGTTGACCTTGATAGAAGGCTTGTTTTCCCAAACGTGGTTCAGACGACCCTACGACCAGATATTGTACTGTGGTCAGAGACAGGAAAGAAGCTCGTCACCATAGAGCTGAAAGTAACATGGGAGGCAAGATGGGAAGAGGCCTACGAGTGGAAGAAGGCCAAGTACACAGAACTGATGGATCTGTGCAAGCAACACGGCTGGCAAACTTGGCTTTTTCCCGTGGAAGTTGGCGTTAGAGGATTTTGTTCCCAGTCCTAGCACAGGCTGATGAGAGCATTAGGAACAACTGGCAGGGAGAGACGAGTGGCTATCCAGAGACTGAGCCAAGCAGCCGAACGGGCATCAAGCTGGCTGTGGCTGAGGTGAGAGGAGAAGAGCTGGAGGCAATCAACCAACACACAGTGACTGATCACCACTGTGGGCCCACCGCTATCAGAATGTTCATGGAATTAAAGGGCCGAAACATTCTAAGACGGCGGAATCCATGCTGATGATGTTGGTTGAGGAGCAGTCTTAAGACTGTATTTAAACTAACTTATTTTTCTTCTCTCCCCATTCTTATTTCCGATTAGGGCCGTTTTGACCAACATAAAAACTGACTTTGAGACGTTTTGACCTGGGGCTGTTTTTACTAAACCGCCTATCTAACGGCACTCTGGATCAGCAGACGATTTATTTCATTACGGAGGAATCCGAGATAGCCGATGTATCACGATTGATCTAACGGAGGATTCCTGATGTTTCTTTGGGTGCAGAAAAGACGAACTTTGACAAGGGAAATTCGTACGGCATCTACATATTTAGTTCGATTTGTGTATATCAAAAAGGTCTGCAAACAGTTTTGAATTGTAGGATATTGTTTTATTATATTTACCCGGAAGCAGGAAGGATTTTTATCGCGTAAGTAAATACTTGTGACAAAGACCTATCAATAGGTCTTTGACTTGTGATTGCATTGGTTGTAAACAATTTACATGACGCCTTATCTATGATCGCTCCGCCCACTAGAATTGATCCACCAATCAGCGATCGATTAATCGGGCGCACTCGTTAGCAACGACCTGTCCGCGATTTTCTAGACAAGCTACATGTTTAGGTTCACTTTTATTCCAACGAGTTTCTTTTGTTTTCCTCTTTAAAAAAACGATTAAAAATAGTTAAACGGTGTCAATGGGGATTATGTAACTCGGACAATCGATATCCTGAAAAATTAGTTGGTGACATTTAGTTTATATCGTTTCCAAAGCAAAAAAGAGATCTTGAGAAGTGTAAGAGATGTATAAATGCATGCGGTCGTCACCACGAACAACTGAACGTCAACACTGTCAAAGACAATTATAATATATTTTTATCGGATATACTAGCAGATTTAAATAGATTATGTTATCGATCTGATTATCACATAATATTTCACTTAAAAAAAAAAGTTTTATCAGTTACTAGGTCAGAAGCGAGGTTCATCTGCATTACTTAAAGAGAAATAAAACCCAACATGAAGCCTAATTCATGCTGTGTTTTATTACTCTGATAGTAATGCACTTAATTGACACCATACATGTTATTTGAAGGTGACATGTGATATATTATCTTATTAACGGTTTCTACACATTTGCACTCATGTGGTGTCACCAATAAACCCTTTTAATCCACACTAGGAGCTCGAATGCCTAGATCTCATTTTTTAAACGAGTTTCGTTTATTTTGTTCGGATTAAAAAACGGAAATGAAATATGGCAAACACGGTGTAAAAAGGGTTAATGCAACTCTGACATTTGGTATCCAGAAAGATAAGTTAGATGAATTAAATGTATACCATTTCCAACGCGGCAATGCGGTCTTGACAAGAGCGAGTGGAAGCTTCAAGAATTACCGAGATCCCCTTTATAGAACATTAATTTATTTCACAAACTTGAAATGTCATATAAGCAATAACTAAGCATTATTAAGTATGTATTATGTCACGTGTGCATGTAAAATAATTGAGAATTTTGGTAGCCAATTCGTGTAACTTTACGAAATCCCCGTTAAAAATCGCGTTTCTGTGTGTGTCAGAAACATGTGAAAACCATTTTGTTATTATTTTAATAAAGACGTATCGATAAATGCTATTGTAAAAGAGTTATTATTACTGATATTAGTTAACCAATAAATGCGGTAACTTCGGGGAAGTCGGTACCTGCACGAGCGTCTGATATTGGTAGCCTTATTAATTTATAATAGCCTGACCGTATTCCATTTCGTACAACGCTAATTTTACATCAGACAATGTCCAAACTTACTGTGTTGTTTTTGCGCTTTAAATTAAAGTGATTGATAAATGTCCCATAAGCAATGTTTAATATGATTAATATCACTTTTATACGCAATAACATGTAGGATTGAGGTACCCACCCGGTGTAAGAAAGCGCGTAAAACTTCACCGAATTCCCAGTTATAAAGCGCTATTTCGTGTCAAATACACGGGTAGGAGGGAATGTTTCGGTAAAAATTTTGTTAATAACACGGGTAAATACCGGTGAAGTGTTAATTTATTGCAAATACCACCATTACACGTAATAACGGGTTCGATTTCGGTAAGCGCGCAAGCGTTTGAGAGCGTGTTTAATGTACCGATTTACCCGTTATAAATAGCTGATGTTCTCTTTCATCGTTTATTTTTTGCATTTGCAGAATAACTAAATGGCATCAACCCCTTTACAAGTGTAATATGGTGTTAAACAAGTCCATAAAATCATCCGGAATATCGCGTAAATCTATATGCAGTCTATAGGCAAAGAAGCCATTTTGGTGTTAGCTTGTGGTTACAATACACTAAATGATCGCTTCATGTAGGGCTGTACTCTCTAAAAAAATATCATAGTTGACAGGAAGGCATGTTTGACACTTTTTACCATTATTCGGGTGTTATCTTGCGGAGATAATGGTAGGGCATGAATAGGTGTTCACAACTGAATCCCTGAAATATGATACACTTGAAGACTAAAGTAAACCATTGCAGTAGAAAAGGTTACATTTCACTAAGAAACGGCCGAAAAAAAAAAGTTGCAAAAACAGTCGATTTTGATTTGTGTCAAGTTCTTTCTTGCTTTGTACATGACATATCTTTTTTATTGCATAAATCGATTCCGCTTAGAATGGCCTTTAAGAAAAGGTATGGTTATGGGGGTCTCTATGTGCAAAATGTTGCATTTATTTTCGCACAAAGTTGTCGCTTTTACATTGAATTATATAGGGAAACTATTTGGTGTATTATGACCTTGTCTAGGTTTTCTTCCCGCTGAGCCACGTGATTAAGTGGGCGGAGCGATCACTGATAAGGCGTCATGTCAATTGTGGGACAGTTGGTTGTGTAATATTGCCCAGCCTTATCAGTTGAGATTAGATATATTACAGGTAAGCTGTGGATTAAAATTATGGCAAAATTCGGTTAAAACTTAAATGACTACTTGTCTTTGATTACACTTCCTGCTCCGGACAGCTAGTTTGGTTTCGAATCTGGGTCGTTTCGCCCTAATACCTGCTCGCCTGTGACGGCCCGTGAGTCGTTTCGCCCTCATACCTGTTCACCCGAGGTCATTTCGCCCTAATTCCTGGGTAGTTTCGCCCTAGTTTATATATATATATATATACAAGAGTGCCAAACTGTCACAAGATACGCCCGTTCGAAGGTTTTGGACACCATGCTCAATGCTTGAAAGTGTCCTCAAGACCTAGTTATTGACCCGGCATGACCCATATTTGAACTTGACCTAGATATCACTTAGATGTAACATCTGACTAAATTTGGTGAAGATCAGATGAAAACTACTTCAATTAAAGAGCGGACAACATGCTTAATGCTTTAAATGCACTATGTGACCTCGTTTTTGACCCGGCATGACCCATGTTCGAACTTGACCTACATATCATCTAGACACAACTTCTGACCAAATTAGGTGAAGATCAGATGAAAACTACTTCAATTAGAGAGCGGACACCATGCTAAATGCTTGAAATGCACTAAGTAACCTCGTGACCTAGTTTTTGACACGGCATGACCCATATTTGAACTTGACCTACATATCATCTAGACACAACTTCTGACCAAATTTGGTGAAGATCGGATGAATACAATTTGAATTAGAGTCCGGACAAAGTGGCGCCGTTGAAAATGCACTAATTGACCCTATGACCTAGTTTTTGACCTGGCATGACCCATATTCGAACTTGGCCTATATATCAACTAGATGCAACTGCTGACCAAGTTTGGTGAAGATCGGATGAATACAATTTGAAATAGAGTCCGGGCAAAGTGGCCCCTTTGAAAATGCACTTATTGACCCTATGACCTAGTTTTTGACCCGGCATGACCCATATTCGAACTTGGCCTAGATATCAACTAGATGCAACTGCTGACCAAGTTTGGTGAAGATCGGATGAATACAATTTGAAATAGAGTCCGGACAAAGTGGCCCCTTTGAAAATGCACTTATTGACCCTATGACCTAGTTTTTGACCCGGCATGACCCATATTCGAACTTGGCCTAGATATCAACTAGATGCAACTGCTGACCAAGTTTGGTGAAGATCGGATGAATACAATTTGAATTAGAGTCCGGACAAAGTGATGCCTTCCGCCCGCCGCCCGCCGCCCGCCAAGGGGTTTCACATAATACGTCCCGTATTTTATACGGGCGTATAATATATATATATATATATATATATATATATATATATATATATATATAGCAATTCAAAGGGATTTATCTTTAATACGTTAACATTCTAATATACATGCCTGGCATATTTCATGGGTAATATAGCGGTGTGGAAGATGTGTGAAAGGTGTTATAAACAACGCAATTAATTACTAAATTAAAGGTAATTGGACGGTTTGCATATTAATTAATCAGCTTTAATTGTAATTCAAACTAAAATAAGCGCGAAACAACTCGCTTGTAAGGACGAAACGTCTCAGAGTGGCCTAGGGCGAACAGGTTAAAGGGCGAATCGACCCGATACCTTTGGTTTCCCACTGAAGTGCCAATACTAAAAATATATTTTTTTTAAATTTGAGTATTATGTACAGTTTAACTTAAGGTAGCATCCTATCAGTGGTTTTTTGTTACCAGTTTGGGAATGGGGCCTGGAGCCTGGTCCCTTTGGATTGGGAAAAATCTCAGCGTTTTGACCAAAATTGGGAAATGTATTGTTTTTTTGCAAACAAATGCTTCAAAAACGAGATTTTAAGTGTTTTAAATAAAGAATTTAATAAAGTGCAACTTGTAGAGCTGGATGTGAGATAAACTACATGTTGATCTAAAAAAATGTGTTTGAAACGTTTTTAGGTTCCATTTGGCAAAATTATATACTTTTTTCCATTGATTTTGAAAAAACCCAACTGTATCAAGTTTCTGCTGATTTCTACAGCTACAGGCACACAGGGTGCAGAATCAATTGGGTTTTCAGGGGTTTACATACGGGCTGGACAGCATGTAATCACACCGTTAAGAACTTAATTTTTGCAAATATCTCAAGTTATTGAAATACATTTACGAAAATCTTTAGTGCATATTAAAGACAGTTTTTCTTACAGTTTGTGCAGATGTCTTAAGGTACAAGAATAAATCATTGAATACATCTGAAATCGTTGACAAAATTGTATGTTCCGTCCAACGAATGTGTAGTACAAATCAAATTGTGAACAAGAACACAAGCTTATTAAATAAAGTAATTCTGATGTATTTCACAGTGCCATGAGCAGCATAAAAACCTGTCTTTTATGCACTTGTTGAAATTCTGTAGAAACAATGTTTAAAAAAGTTATTTGAAATAAAGCATCACTAACCGTTGTGTTTAAATCAATTAAAGTTAAAAGGGGGAACCCCACAAAGTCATGTGATCCTGCACCCTGGCACAGCTTCTTCACAATAATGATTCCTACGTGTATCTGGAACTGCTCGTTAGAGCAGAGACTAGCACCATTAAATTTCAAATCAAGTCATCAATGCCAGCTACAAACAAACTCCTAATGACCCCTCATGGCTGTGCCCTTTGCTGTTCAAACATCCTTGCGGCGGCTAGATCTATGAGGAAGAGGAATGAAATGTAGTTGGGGATCCTTCTGTCAGATCTCTTTGAAAAATCAAAGTCTATATTCACTTTACTATTTTTTTACTCATTATCTTATTCTCTAACCACTTGTAGGCTAATAGTAAAGTTTGACATCAGCGAGGTTGGATGTAGATAAATATAGATTTTTGACATTACAGACCTTTCTATCTTGAAAGAAACTCTTTTTTTGCTTGAAATTCACAACAAAATGCACAACACATGTTTTATAATGATATCTTAGTATGAAAATAGTTCCATTTCATTTAGAAACATCTCCGTCAGGCGGCTTCGCAAGTTTTTAAAGTATCTAAACTGTAAATTATCTTTTTCAGTTTCTTTGAAATGGTTTCCCCAGACATGTGTGAGCTAAAGAAGTCTGATGAATTTGAAGAAGTGACATTTATAAGTGGACCTCTAACTGAGACATGTATATCACTGAGGATAAACTCTGTCGGTAAGAAGACTGAAATTGAAAATTTCGAAACGCATGATGTTCCATGCCTCCCAGTTATGCCATCTGAACATTTAGTCAACAGTCAAAATGAAAGTTCAGAACAAAAATTAGATTTGGCATTCACGGGGGCCTTGTGCAGATCTGGCCAATGCAAACCAGGCAATGGATCTAGCAAAAGAAGATCCAGCATAAGAAGATCTAGCAAAAACTGGTCAAGCAAAAGAACATCCAACATAAGAATATCTAGCAAAAGCAGGTCAAGCAAAGGAAGATCTAGCAAAAGCAGGTCAAGCAAGAGAAGATCCAGCAAAGGAATATCTAGCAAAAGCAGGTCCAGCAAAAGAAGATCTAGCAAAAGAAGAATGAAAAACTTCAAGTACTGGCATCTTAGTATTGCAATTGGACTAAGTTTTTACATGCTACCAGTAGTCCATGCTCTTCCAGAATCAAGGAAAGATGATGGATATGGCAGTTTGACTACATGTACATGCAGTTTCAAGTGGCAATTGTCAACAGATCACATTGTTAAAATTAATGGAAATGAAGTTGGAATGTGTAATCATTATTGCCATAAAACTGAGGAAGAAATGAAAAACGAGAAAATTATTCTAAAAAAAGACGGCAATGTTAATCTTCTGGAGATAAAATCAAAGTCATGTGCTGATGTGCGCGTGACCATTGTCTTAACTGGACACAAGGAAGAGGAAACTGTACCACAGAGTGGTGACAGTTGTGCTGAAAAACTGAAAAATGGCGGACAACCAGCCATCAACATTCAGCACGTCTGGATATGGCCAATGATAATTGCATTATGCAGTATCATTATAATCGCATAAATCAGCAGTATGTTCTTTTCCAATTAAACAATTTAGACAAAAGATATAAAAAAGCCCTGTATTCGTACCTTTAGATCACATTGTTCCATGGTCTGCAAAGTGGACATCAAGCCAGGCCCTCATGACTCAGATTTGCGCCTTGTAATAAGATGTTGTTGAGTGAATACTTTGAGTGTTTTTGTATTTTTGCCTAGTTGAATCAATGTTTATGGTGTTTCAAATAATTGTATTTCAATTGTTTTCATATGTCAACAGTTCATTTTTTAATATAGTATATATCTGTGTTGTTTCTTCTTGGTTATCAGTTGGTTGTTGTGCTTTTGATGTTGTGCTTTTGATTTAAATTAAATCCATTGATTTGTTGATTGAAAAATGTCATTCACAAAATGATTAATTAAGAAGACAGCGCATTCATCAAACTGTGCACCACTCTAATGCCTCAAAACTTAATTAAAAATCTTATAGAATTTCATCAGATACATACGTCCACTTTGCACATGTAGAAACTATTGATGTTTACATTGACTTATATTGAGATTCATTATTTTAAAATGATAAACTTCAAATTATTTTTTTCAACGACTGGTGGTGACATGCTTCCACTGAATTGTCAAATTGTCTAATAGGCACTCCTGCTTTGGAAGTTTGATAAATTTGGTTCAATTGAAAACAAAGGAAGATCATTTAATGATAAATTTACTGATTGAATTTTAAAATCAATTGAATGAAATGTTACTTATGTGTTTTGAAAAGTGAAGTTTGTTGATCTTGTTTCCATGCAAAGCTGTCCTTCAACTCTCATTTTGACACTTTGACTCTTGAATTTGTAGAAATAATATTGTAAACATCTTAATTTTACAATGTAAGAGTCACATTTAATGTAAGCAGATTATATATGATAAATGATCAATGCATTTGAAATGCCATTAAAATAAATCTCTAAAGTATAATAACAAGTATAGCCTTGAAGAAAACAAGTTTTGTTCTTCAATGTTTCATTATTATTGTATCGCATTGTTTTTGTATACTGTATAGTGTTATTGAAATGTTGAGTGAATAGATGTGAATGAATCATCAAGTTTATTTAATTATCTTCATTACTTTTTTCGTAATGCACAATACAGTTCTGCTGACTTATGGAACAACATACATGACGGACAGAATGTAAACTATAGTACCCTTCAGTAAACTGGTAAAGGAGTAATAACATGCAAGTATGGTGATGGACACTTGTGATTACTTACGTTAAAACATTCATTAAGAACTGATAAGCACTTCATAAAAAATAAATATTTTATTTAACACTTCAAACAGCAAATAAAGGTGCATCATAATACATGTGTATGACAAACATCCAATAAGTGAAAACAACAATGGCTGTACAGAAACTGGATCTTTTTTCTCTAAAAAAAATTGTGGAGTTCGATATGAAAGAGTTTTACATAACAATTTTCCATTTTCCACATATATTGCGAAAAGGAGCGAAAACTAATTTAAAAAAAGTTTATTTCACCTCATACTAATGCCAGTCAAAATGTATGAGGGCCAGTTAATTTTACTAGAACTTGCCCTTATGGCCGGTAAAAATTCTGGTTAATTGCCTCATTTATATTTGACTGACCATTTCAATAATGTCGTGGCCAGTAATATTAACGATATACCTTGTTGACAGACATGAGCTTGTTACTCTTGCAGAGACCGCAGTTTCTGGTGAAATTTTGTATCACCAAATTCGTTCTGTTATTCGGCTGCACTTGGAACTGATCCAAATTAAAATTTGTGTAAATAAATATTGAACATTTATGCTTAAAAATTCAACTTTAACCTTTTTTATATAAAACTATAGATAATAGTTATAATACTGCAAGCAATAATCTCAAAAAAGAAATCACAGTCTTTTTGAAAGAAATGTGATCAAGATTAACAAAATACACTCAACATAATACTGTAAGGTGCATACACTGATTCTCAAAAATATTTGCAAAAATCCTACAACAACCACAACACTGACCTCAATAATACTAACAATTTAACACAGTAGAGTCTAACAACTATTTTGAAACTTCTGTATAGAAGCATCACAGCAAATTCTGACTGATTGTGTAAAACAAAAAAAAGGACAACAAAGAAAACATGCAATATGTAAGCAAGCAAAGAATGCGAAAAAATACAAACTGTGCATACACAGTCGAAGGAATCATTATTAATGCTAGCAGTTGAGCAAACAAAATGTAAAAACAACAATACATCATACACTATTGCATATTTGCTGTGCAACTAGATTTAATGCATTTGAACTGTGCCCCAAATAGCTACATTTATACAGCAAAGATAATGTTTCAATAATCGTATGACGTGAATGTAGGCAGTGTAAATGGTAACCCATGATTAGGGCGTTGCTAAAGGCAGGTGGTTGCCAAAATGATAAGGGGCCACGTCACCAAATCTACTTAGGGCCCAATTTGCTGAATGTAACAGCAAAATACTTACACCAAAATTTAAGTATTTTGCAGTTTGAGCGGGATTTCTAATATAGAAATGTTCACCAGACACAACAGTTTTTTGCACTTCCCCCATATTTCAGCTATTAAATGGGCATGTTTGAAAAATCAAAGGATGGAGTTGTTATAAATGTGCCCACTTGGTTGCATATCTTTTTGCAGTAATGATGATGATTTGCAAACAATTAAGCTCTGATAATATTTGGTGAAAGATTAGAATCACAATTAGGAGGTTGGAAAAATGAACACAGTTTTAACATAATGAAAAACACATCACACAAAGCACAAAAAGATTTATAATAATCATTAATATTCTACCTTTATACTGGTAGTACAGATATACAATGTATAGAATAAACCTACAATGGTGTACATACTAATGTAGCCATTAAATAGGACTGTTATTGCGACTATAAAGGGATCAATGTATAAGTGTTTTAAATGTAAACTGTATAAACACAATTTATAAGTGTGTTTCATATTTACAATCTTCAACAACTTTTTAATGCTTGTTGCCGCACTAGAAACTGAGAACTTGACTATTTATTATGAATTTATTTATAGATGATGTTTTATCCACGGACATGTATTACTATCCCTCATTGTGGTTAGGACATTGAAGCCTTCCTTGAATTACTTGATACAAAAATTATGTAAATTTAAATAAAATTACAGCCATTTTTCCAGTAAAATATTTTATGCAACTGGAATGAACATCTAGGTTTGGGAACAAACATCCTTATAAGTATTTACACTTATATATCTTTATTATTTCAATAAGTGTATATTTCATTCAAAACATGCTTATAATCACATGGATATTTCATTCTGTTACTGAAATACAGGCATTATCTCTGTTTACATTCATTATTACAGCTACAAAACTAATTCAAATACAACAATGTAAAAATAACCCTATATCTTCAATACTTTTTTAATGTTCTCTTAAATGAAATATCAATCACATATTCATAGAAACCTTTTTCATTTTAAACCAATAGTTCAATAATAATTTCACCATAAACGAGATGGACCACTTCAGTTTCAACATACAAGAGAAAGCCTGAAGCATTTTACCCTGTCAAACTCATCTTTAAACAAAACAAAAGGTTTTGGTATGTGTGTGATCATGCCACAGTTATAGCCCTTTGCTTGACAAAGGCATCCTGGGTGCTGGACCGTGGAAGATGATATCCAGCGGGCACCTGTGGGGTGACAAGAAACACACGGTCTTCTACGCGCACATCCTTACCACGAACACGCTCCCTGAGAGAGAAACATACCATATAATGAAGTTGGTTTTCTTGTGCAGAAACAATTACAATGTTAAGAGCTGTTCTATATGGATAGCAATGAACAAACGTCTTTTTTTTTAAAGAGTATTTTCAAGTGTTTAAATGTTTTGTTTCCAATGAAAATGTCTGTACATGAATTGTCATGACAGTTCTAAACAAGAGAGCCATGATGGCCCTGAAGTTCTCACCTGAGTTCAAGGTACACAATGACCTTTGACATAGTTTTGACCCCTAATGACCCAGATTCAAACATGGCCTCAAGATTGTCATGATTTATATTCTGACAAAATTTTATCAAGACTGAGTCATAAATATGGCTTCTTAAGTGATACTATAGGTTATTTAATATTTTACTGGGTGATCTAATTTTTTAAACAAATGGACATATTGGCTTTGACATTCTTTCAATAAACATTTTGATCAATTTTTATTGAAACTGAGCTGTAAACTGACCCCATTCGTGTTTTTTCTAAGATTTGAGAGGTTGACCTAGTTTCCATCCGTCCGTCCCAGCCACTATCTCCAACACTTTTAGCACTAGAACCTTACAACTTACACACATGGTAGCTATGAGCATATGTGCGATGGCGACGGAATTTTGATCTGACCCCTGGGTCAAAACTAATGGGGGTTGGGGAAGGGGCCGGGTCAGAGATTTTCCTGCGACTGCGAGTCGAAAAAGGCTCATACCTAAGGTGTCCCTTCAGATATTGTTTTCATATTTGGTACGCATGTGTATCTGGACAAGACCTTTCCATGCGCATAAATTTTTTGACCCCTGTGTCCTTGACCTTGAATTTAGGGTCCCCATTTAGATTTTGAAATTGATTATGTGGTTATCTGCACCGTCTGTCTGTCCTGGCCACTATCTCCTCCTACACTATTAGCACTAGAACCTTGAAACTTACACACATGGTAGCTATGAGCATATGTGCGACAGTGCATTATTTGGAATTTTGATCTGACCCCTTGATCAAAAGTTATGGGGGTTGGGTTGGGGCCGGGTCAGAGATTTTCACTCATTTTATTAGGTCATTTTACATTAACTTCTTCATTTCTTCATTGATTTACTTCAAATTGATACTGAACATCTCTTATGACAATACGGTCAATCTCAACTATGCATGGCCCGATTACCAACCCTGGGGTGCCCCTGGGTCAAACATGCGGCGTGGGGATACTCGTCGGCCTCTGCCACGCTATTTCTAGTTTGATTTGACTTAATTGCATAGTTTAGATCACAAGTAACTCAGATGCATAGGTGACCTTGATATTGTCAAAACATTACCACCAAGTTTCATCACAATCAAATCATAAATGTGGCCTTTACATTTTCATAACATTTGACCTGGTTATCTAGTTTTTTGGTGCACATGACCCAGATTCGAAAATGGCCTAGATATTCTCACTATAAACATTATATAATTATGTATTATATAAACATAACAAGTTTTATCAAGATTAAGTAATAAATGTGGCCTTCATAATAATAATGTAGAATGAGTTTTAATTAAGCCTTAAGCTTGTCTCACACTTGGTTATTGTAGTATGTCAAACAAGTTGAATCAAAATGAGATAAAAAAACAAGAGCACCGCCTTGCGGGTGCAGACCGCTCATCTATTTTCTTTTTAAAGGTGAAGGGACTCTCATTTTCAATCACAAAGGAGGGAGGGGTGGAGTGAAGAGCGGTGCATTGTGTGGGGGTGTGGACATTTATTACATTTTCTTCCAAAAATGCGAAAAAAAAGGAAAAAAAAATCGGGGGGGGGGGGGGGGGGTGGGGGGGGGATTATTGGGTGCGATGGTTGGACGGTATTTCAAACATAAAATAATAAAAATAAATATTTGTGTTTTTTAACCGTTTCATAAAAAAAAATTGGGGGGGGGGGGGGGTGAGGTGGGGGGGTATAGTGTGAGGGTGTGGTGGTAATTTGTGAGATGATCTTAAAAAAAAAAAAAAAAAAATAGGGGGGGGGGGGGATTCGGGTGGGGGGAGGGGGGGTGGGGGGAGGGGGGGTGGGGGGGGATTATTGGGTGCGATGGTTGGACGGTATTTCAAACATAAAATAATCAAAATAAATAGTTGTTTTTTAACCGTTTAAAAAAAAAATTGGGGAGGGGGTGGGGGGGGGGTGGTATAGTGTGAGGGTGTGGTGGTCATTTGTGAGATGATCTTAAAAAAAAAAAAAAAAAAAAAAAAAAAAATAGGGGGGGGGGGGTTGGGGGGGGGGCACGGGCGATGGTTTGGGTGGAGTCTATTGTGGTATGTCAGGTAAGAGTAGTTTTGTCAAAGTATCAATCAAATCTAATCATAAATAAAGAAGTTATGGCAATTTTAGAGAAATTTAATAATTTGACCTTGAGAGTCAAGGTCATTCAAAGGTCAAGGTAAAATTCAACTTGCCAGGTACAGTAACCTCATGATAGCATGAAAGTATTTGAAGTTTGAAAGCAATAGCCTTGATACTTAAGAAGTAAAGTGGATCGAAACACAAAATTTAACCATATATTCAAAGTTACTAAGTCAAAAAAGGGCCATAATTCCGTAAAAATGACATCCAGAGTTATGCAACTTGTCCTTTTACTGTACCCTTATAATCGTTTGCGAGTGTTCCAAGTATGAAAGCAATATCTATGATACTTTAGGGGTAAAGTGGACCAAAACACAAAACTTAACCAAACTTTCAATTTTCTAAGTATAAAGGGCCCATAATTCCGTCCAAATGCCAGTCAGAGTTACATAACTTTGCCTGCACAGTCCCCTTACGGTAGTTAGTAAGTGTTGCAAGTATGAAAGCAATAGCTTTGATACTTAAGGAATAAAATGGACCTTAACACAAAACATAACCAAAATTTTCAATTTTCTAAGTATAAAAAGGGCACATAATTCTGTCAAAATGCATGCCAGAGTTATCTAACTTTGCCTGCCCAGTCCCCTCATGATAGTAAGTAAGTGTACCAAGTTTGAATGCAATAGCATTGATACTTTCTGAAAAAAGTGGACCTAAACGCAAAACTTAACCAAAATTTTCAATTTTCTAAGTATAAAAAGGGCACATAATTCAGTCAAAATGCATGCCAGAGTTATCTAACTTTGCCTGCCCAGTCCCCTCATGATAGTAAGTAAGTGTACCAAGTTTGAATGCAATAGCATTGATACTTTCTGAGAAAAGTGGACCTAAACGCAAAACTTAACCGGACGCCGACGCCGACGCCAAGGTGATGACAATAGCTCATAATTTTTTTTCAAAAAATAGATGAGCTAAAAATGTGTCCTCTTTAAGTTGATGATACATTCCACGTTATGCTTATATCGCAAAATGATGAAGAGACAAATGATCTAGACAAAAATTTCAAACATGTAGGTGATAAAAATACATAATCTAAGTACTAGTATTAGATCTGCAAGAATGACCTCTATCTGTGTAAGCGTGGAGCAGATACGTCCCCATTTTATACATAGTATGCTAATAAAATGTGCTCTTCTTATGAATCATGTAATAATTTATTGTCTCCCAGTTGCAAAATAGTATGCTGTTATGAATTAGTCCAATTTCATCGGAGATTTATGTTCCACAATTTTAATTTGTTAAGCAAGACTGACAGAAGGTGCAAGCCTTAGAGTATATGGCATGATCAATGCTTCACAACTTTAATGTTGATATGTTAAACAAGACTGTCACAAGGGGCAAGCCTTAGTATATTTGACATGTTACGTGGCTGGGCTGTGGCACATACTACCTACTAGTGCAGAACAGAGAAGTGGGACCATTGGCTTGCTTCCCTTCTACAGATTAGACAAATTAACAAAATATGCAGACACACAGTTTGTAGTCAAAATATGCAATTTTGATAATTATGTGTCACATAACATGATCTCCTTTTATATAGCAGATGCAAATAAAATATTCTTAGTACATAAATACAGTATTCTAAGTACATACATGTAGTATGTAGTAAATATGTATGGTCTGTACATCAGGAGACTGAACAGTGTCAACATCGCTGACATGGACTTCCAAGGAATATGATAGAAAAGGATTCTTCAAAACATGCTATCCTTCTATGCAATGGTTTGAATCTTATAACTTTGATGATTTGTTGACTATAACCATGATGCTTTCAACACTTTTTTCTAACAAGGAACCTACTTGAGGAATTTCTCCATGGCCAGCGACAGTTTCCCCGTCTTCCCCTTGAAGGCACTCTCGTGTGAGTTGCGATGTTGTGCCTCCTCCCACTTTTGGATGTCATAGCGACCAGGGCCCACAGGGTTCTGAAAACCGCCAGCGATTTGAAACATTACACAATTATGGCATGGTAAGAAATTGGGACCAATTATGAAGTGAAATATTTCACTTAAATTTTAATTTATTAGTTGAAGCTCCATTTTTGTTTTAGCAGAATTCACCCATGGTTGGGCTTAAATGCACCACTAAACAAGAGATGTGTTTGTCAGAAACACAATGCCCCATATTGCGTCGCTTTCAAGCCATAAATTTGACCTTTGACCTTGAAGGATGACCTTGACCTTTCACCGCTCAAAACGTGCAGCTCCATGAGATACACAAGCATCCGGGGGCATAAAAACGTTTTGGAATACACAATCAATAATAAATTAGGAACCTTCTTGGTTTTGTTTTAAAGTAGAAGCCATCCAAAGCCATGAGAAATTTCAGAAGAGTTGTTTACCTCCTTTCAAAATTTTGAAAGTTTCAAATGTCACAATAAAAATATTGCAGCCAACACAGACATTTGTTGAACTTAGAAATGTGCAATATAACATTGTTTTTTATGTCTGGATTTGGGGACTCTTTCCAATTGAATCAGCTGAGATTCATATTCGATTTAGGAGGTACATGTATTTATATATACTGAATGTTTTTTCTTACTTGTAAAGGAGACTTACGAAATTGCGAGTGAAGAAGCGCTGGGAGAGCTTGTCGTTCCTCTGTGCAGTGGACAGGAAGCCCGGAGCCTTCTTGGACTCAGGTTTGGACAGCTGACCGGGTTCATATTGACCCGGGCCTGGCTGTGTCTGCAACACAGGAAGAAACCATGGCAACCATCGTCAAATTAGATGTTTTATTTACCTTACTTCAGTCCTTTTTACTTATAAATGTAGCAAGATGCACTATTAAGTTTTTAATCATTTTTGCATTCACACTTTTGGTCTATATGGATATTAACCACATGGCCATTTGTCTACATACCAATTAAGTGTTAGTTTTTACTTATTTTTGTATAAGTGGCTTCCACAATTTTTGTCTAAAAAAAAAAGCTTAAATAACATGCATGTTTCCTATATGGCCCTCTACCCACAAGACATTTTCATAAACATAGCGTTGTAGATGGAAGCACTTTGATTTTAGAGACAATGTTAAGGTTTTTTGTTAAAGTTTTATATTAGAGGTCACAGTGACCTTGACCTTTGACCTAGTGACCCAAAAATGGGTGTGGCATAAAGAACTCATCAAGGTGCAACTACATATGAAGTTTCAAAGTTGTAGGTGGATGCACTTTGATTTTAGAGCCTATGTTAAAGTTTGATATTAGAGGTCACAGTGACCTTGACCTTTGACCTAGTGACCCAAAAATGGGTGTGGCGTGTAGAACTCATCAAGGTGCATCTACATATGAAGTGGTAAAGAGTTAAGCATACTATGTACCGGTTCTTTCGGACATTGCGAGAGAGTGCTACAGAAGACGCGGTCTGTTGGTTTCTCTGGATATTGCTTCACTTTTCCAAACTTTCCTTGACGTGATAGATGGATTGTGTCCCAATCATCCACAAATGACTTCAGTTGATACTGACCTGGCCCTAAGTCGGCAAGTTTCTAAATAAATAAAAAAAAGTTTAAGACAAATGTTTAAAATGTCTTAACTTGTTTAGAGCAATACAAATGAAATATAACATTTAATCTGAAGAAAGTTTACATAATTAGACAAATAAGGACATTTAAAATGATCATTTATAAGCTAAAATGGAACTAAATTAAACAAATATGAAAATGTACCAAAATACACAAGATGAAATATTAACACATTATTTTAGATTTTATTTTTGGAAACAATTACAATATGAAATGACACAATACTTTTGCATGTGAATGAATATTCTATGAAGATAAGTCTCAATTACTCAAATCTAGAGTATTATATTTTACTATTATTATAAAAAAAGGTATAAAAAGGTATTTATTTTAATACTGTTGGAAGACAATTGATATGTGCCATTTATACATGGCATGTAACATTGAATTATAACTTACTGACGCTCATTGGGTCATTGTCAACCGGAAATGGAAATGAAGTCATCCAGGGGTGACTAGAAGCCAATTCATGATACCCTGGGGTGACTTAAAGCTGATTCTAGTCACCCGGTTGGCTTGAAATCACCCCAGGGTGACATGAAATGGCTTGATCGCCCCCGGGTGACTTGTGTGCCATTTCAGGTCAACAATGACCCAATGAGCCTTACTGACTTAACACTTTCTCTAACTAAAACAAATAAAGGCTAGCCTAACTGTAAAACAATGAAGTTTGTATTCTTGGTTAAACAAATTCACTGCCTAATTAAAAAGGATGTATAGTGTTTCTACTAAGTACAGAAACCAGAATGTAAAAACCAAAATTTTAATAGCCAACACAAAATATTTCAAGAAATGTGTTGTTTCTATACATATCATCTACAATATCATCTTAATCAGATTTGGAAATGCCAGGCCAAGCTTTAAAAATTATATGCTGTCCATCGCCTATCAAAGGTTGCTGGTTGATAGGTTGAAAGTAAAGGGTTAATGCTATATAGTTAACAAATAAATCCAAAGGATAATGAGTAAAAGTATGAAGCTTATTTAACCCTCCTCCAAATAGAGTTATACCTTAGATTGTTCACCTGCTTAATGGTTATGATATGAACAATCTTTGTAAAGGACCACTAGATGATGTTATGCATCAAATAGAAAACCAATAAACCTTGCAGTTTCCGGTATGTTTTAAGGTACCACCTTGAGAACCATTTTTAGCACTGTTGACCTGCATCATATGCAGCAAACAAGAACAGTCTGACAAACTTTGCAAGAGACACTCAAGGATCATTTCTATAAAGTTTTGTGAAAATCAGCAAAACGGTTTTGAAGGAGATCACATGTGAAGCCAATTGTTAATGACACGCGATGCAGAACACCTATCAAAATGTATCACCATGAGCAATTTGTTCTCATGCAAGCCCAGGAAACTTGTCTTTTTTTACCCCTGACAAATCTTTTGAGTAGTTTTTAGCAGGGACAATTTTATGACTTCATAAGCATTAGAAAACAATGATATTTTTATTATTGGCTCCAGTATTGCATAGAACTTATACTACTATGGTGTAGCATCAAAATGTTACCCAGAGTCTTTCAAACAGGCAGAATTATTATAGTGGTACATGCAGTTCATGCTCAAAAATAGAGTAAAATAAAATGTTACAACTGATCATCGATCATTACTCCTTCCATTTATTTGAAACTACTTTTTCATTTAGTATTCAATGGTCTTCTTGTAGTTTATGGAAGATGCAAGGAACTAAATGAAAAATACAATAAATAACATAAGCAGAAATAAAAAATAAATATTCAACAATTCTTCTTATCATCAATGGACAATCAGTACCTGATATATTCTGAGATACTCAAACATGATAATTGTGAAGTCTATTGTGTGATCATAGTGCTTTCACTTATGCTAATTGTCATAGTTTAATTGGCACTAAATTTGGTATATTGAACGTATTTGATGAAACAGTATGAAACAAATTAAACTTAAATTCTGTTGATTTCATTGCAAGATTCCAATTCTACTTTTTCTGTGGTCTTGAATCAAATGGTTCAGCCAACATAAAATATTTTAATGGCAAATTATATTAACGTCAAACTTACATTGAAACCAACACGGACTAAATATATTTTATTATACCATAAGAACAATAAATACTATATATAACTAATAAAGTTCTAATTATTCTTATGACAAAGAAAACAAGAGCACCGCCTTGCGGGTGCAGACTGCTCATCTATTTTTCTTTTTAAAGGTGTAGGGACCTATCTCAATTTCAATCACAAAGGAGGGTGGGGTGGAGTGGAGAGGGGTGTATAGTGTGGGGGTGGGTGTGGTCATTTATTACATTATCGTCCAAAAATGCAAAAAAAAATATAAAAAAATTGGCAGGGGGGATTCTTGGGTGGGATGGTTGGACGGTATTTCAAAAATAAAATAATAAAAACAAATATTTGTGTTTTTTAACCATGTTTGAAAAAAACAAGAGATGTGTTTGTCAGAAACACAATGCCCCCTATTGCGCTGCTTTGAATTTATATATATATTTTTTACCTTTGACCTTGAAGGATGACCTTGACCTTTAACTTCCACCACTCAAAATTTGCAGCTTTATGAGAAGGTCGCTTTGAAATATTATTTGTTTGACCTTTGACCTTGAAGGATGACCTTGACCTTGAACTTCCACCACTCAAAATGTGCAGATTCATGATAACGTCGCATTGAAATTATTTATTTTTTACCTTTAACCTTGAAAGATGACCTTGACCTTGAAGAATGACCTTGACCTTGAACTTCCACCACTCAAAATGTGCAGCTTCATGAGAACGCCGCTTTGAAATTTTAATATATTTTTTTGACCTTTGACCTTGAAGGATGACCTTGACCTTGAAGGATGACCTTGACCTTGAACTTCCACCACTCAAAATGTGCAGCTTCATGAGAACGTCGCTTTGAATTTTTTATATTTTTTTTTACCTTGAAGTCCACCACTCAAAATGTGCAGCTTCATGATAATGCTGCTTTGATTTTTTTTAAATTTTGTTTGACCTTGAAGGATGACTTTGACCTTGAACCTACACCACTCAAAATGTGCAGCTTCATGATAATGCCACTTTGATTTTTTTTGGACATTTGACCTTGAAGGATGACCTTGACCTTGAAGAATGAGCTTGAACTTTCACCACTCAATATGTGCAGCTTCATGATAATGCCGCTTTGACATTTTTTATGAGTTTTTTTACTTTTGACCTTGAAGGATGACCTTGACCTTGAAGGATGACCTTGAACTTCCACCACTAAAAATGTGAAACTTCATGAGAACGCTGCTTAGAATTAAAAAAAAAAAATTGACCTTGAAGGATGACCTTGACCTTGAACTTCCACCACTCAAAATGTGCAGCTTCATGAGATACACATGCATGCCAAATAAAGTTTTCGGACGGACAGACGCCATATATTTGACATTTGACCTTGAAGGATGACCTTCACCTTTCACCACTTAAAATGTTCAGCTCCATGAGATACACATGCATGCCAAATATCAAGTTGCTACCTTCAATATTGAAAAAGTTATGGCCAATGTTAAAGTTTTCGGACGGACAGACACCATAAATTTGACATTTGACCTTAAAGGATGACCTTGACCTTTCACCACTCAAAATGTGCAGCTCCATGAGATACACATGCATGCCAAATATCAAGTTGCTATCTTAAAAAGTGAAAAAGTTATGGCCAATGTTTAAGTTTTTTTCGGACGGACAGACGGACGGACTGACATACTGACGGACAGTTCAACTGCTATATGCCACCCTACCGGGGGCATAAAAAATATTTTTTTGGGGTGGGGGTGGGTAGTGTGAGGGTGTGGTGGTCATTTATTAGATGATCTTTTATTTTAAAAAAATGGGGGGGGATTCGGGGGGGGGGGGGGGGGGGGGGGGTGTGGGGGATGGTTTGGACGGAGTCAATTGTGGTATGTCAGGTTAGAGTTGTTTTGTCAAAGAATCAATCGAATCGAATAATAAATAAGGAAGTTATGGCAATTTTAGCAAAATTTAATAATTTGACCTTGAGAGTCAAGGTCATTCAAAGGTCAAGGTAAAATTCAACTTGCCAGGTACAGTACCCTCATGAAAGCATGAAAGTATTTAAAGTTTAAAAGCAATAGCCTTGATACTTTAGAAGTAAATAGGATCTAAACACAAAATGTAACCGTATATTCAAAGTTACTAAGTCAAAAAAGGGCCATAATTCCGTAAAAATGACAACCAGAGTTATGCAACTTGTCCTTTACTGTCCCCTTATGATAGTTTGCAAGTGTTCCAAGTATGAAAGCAATATCTATGATACTTTAGGGGTAAATTGGACAAAAAAACAAAACTTAACCAAATTTTCAAGTATAAAGGGCCCATAATTCCGTCAAAATGCCAGTCAGAGTTACATAACTTTGCCTGCACAGACCCCTTACGATAGTTAGTAAGTGTTGCAAGTATGAAAGCAATAGCTTTGATACTTTAGGAAAAAAGTGGACCTAAACACAAAACTTAACCAAAATTTTCAATTTTATAAGTATAAAAAGGGCACATAATTCAGTCAAAATGCACGCCAGAATTATCTAACTTTGCCTGCCCAGTCGCTTCATGATAGATAGTAAGTGTACAAAGTTTGAATGAAATAGCATTGATACTTTATGAGAAAAGTGTACCTAAACGCAAAACTTAACCGGACGCCGACGCCAAGGTGATGACAATAGCTCTTTTTTTTTTTCAAAAAATAGATGAGCTAACAAGTGAACATAATTATGTTCCTAAATGCAACAAGTTTATACCTGATAATCTGTAAATTTCACCCTACAAAAATACAGGTAGTTGTGTATTTAAACTAAAAATCAGCGTGTTTAAAAATAACCAACAAGCAATAACAGCACTTTCTAAGTGTAACCAAAGGGGCTTCAATATGACAGCATTTCAGAATCTTACTCAAGATTAACTAACTATTAATCAAAACTATAATTAATATGCAAAATGTTCATCACACGATTTAGTTTTAATTGATATAGCATACAGAGCTCAAACAAAAATAGATTAAATGAATGAAGCCACACTACCAGGACAACAGAAATTGCACTGAATGAAACAATAACAAATAACATTTTTCATTTTAAAGCAACCATTTTTTTCCAACAATCCTGGTTTACAAGTAAAGATCATTTGAGCAATTTTACTTGCAGTTTCTTAAGTGTCCGAATGATGGTGATCATATGGGTTAACCCTTTCCTGTTCAGATACATATTTTGAACATGTGCGGCCACTTAAAAAACCTTAACCCATCTTACAAGATTACAGTTTTAAAGCCTTTATTTCCAACTATAACATACTTATGAGCAGCAAACAGCATAAAATCTACACAGACTAAGAATTACTGACAGGCTGTTCTTGTTTTATGCTGATTACATACATGTATAGCCATTGTCACTTTGCTTCTGAGCCGGACAGGGTTATTCCATTTATTAACAAGGATCAGTACTTACAGGTGCCGCTAAATAGCCCACTGTAATAGGTTTATTTCTGTCCCCTGAGAACAGATCGTATGGTCCGCGCAGGCTGGTAACTTTGCTTATTCTTTCCTCAGCAAAACTCTTGAAGTTGTAAGTACCTGGCCCTAGTTTTGAACCCTGGAAAAAAAAACAAGCAACACATACTACTATGAGAAACGTTCAGATCTCAAAGAAAGTTTTATTACCCATCTTTATAGAAAAAACAACAATTATATTTTATATTCTATATTTATATTCTATTTTTTTATATATTTATATTTATGTATTGTCCTAGTGGTAAAGAAAAGGTCATAGACCGGACGGACTCGTATGCCACGAAGGAAATCACTTAGACAATGATTGATTGAAAAAGGGCATTTATTTTATAATGCCATAAAAAAGATTAAAAACAGAAAACATATTTTACTGAATGGCATAATGGGCGGTAAAAACACGCCCAAAAAGGTATACAAGAACAGTAATAAAAAGAAATGTAGCAAAAGAACATCTCATAAAAACACATTTAAGGTTTCCGGAGACCAAATGAAAATAATACATTAAATAAATACACATAAAAACAAACAATTCCTTTCTTGGCAGAGAAGAGGTGGAGGTGGGTATTGAAAATAAACACTATTAATTGTACTAGCAGCTGCAAGTAGAAATCCGAGCGCATAATGGCCAAGATCAATATTGATTGGCCAAAGGGCTCACATGATCTTATAACTTAAGCTGATTGGTTAATAACATAGCCTGGCTGGGATAGATCATTATTGGTTAGATAGGTCACGTGATTTAATATCTATAATTAGACTTAAAGGCGAACAATCACTTCTAATCCTCATTTAAATAGATGTACAAATGTATCTTTATTTAACACTATTTTTACACTCTCTATTTTATTCAACATGTAATGCTGTGCTTTGTCAGGTATGTTCAATAGCAGTACTATACCATCTTTATAGAGGCATTGACAAAATAATAACCTTTGGAATAAAATCAGCTGTATTACAACACTGTTCAATAGCAGATGTATGGGAAGATTACCGGTACTTGGTAAGTGATTAGTAAAAAATGAATCACCCACCAAAGCTGATGCTTCTTATCCTCATTTGAATAGATGTATCTTCATTTAACACTATTTTTACACTCTCTATTTTATTCAACATGTAATGCTGTGCTTTGCCAGGCATGTTCAATGGCAAATAACTCCGGAAGGTGTGGAACTTTGCCTCAAAGGTTGCTGTTAAATGAAGGTGGAAGTCTTGAAATATGTAGCTTTCCAAGCAATACGCTGGATAACTTGAAATAGAATGTATAATGGCAGCCCATATAGGGAACCACCAGGACCCATAGGAGTTTCAGTGGAACCATATGTCCCATTGGACACATTTGAAAACCAATACTGGTTGCCCATTTGTGACCTATATGTATTGCTTACTAGGTCACTGCTCAGAGCAATAAAATCAAGAATAAGACAAGGGCATATCTGTATACCACGGAGGGAAGATTCCTGGGAGTGGAGGATCCTGCGTCCAGGAGTCCAATAGTGGAGGTGGACTGTTTAGCCTTCTCCTCCTTGGCAGCATGTGGTATTCCCCCCTCCCCATATGTGCCTGTGAAAGCAAAACCAAAGCAACTTAAAATATTTTTTTAATCCCTGCCCATTGTTTAAGGTACTTTTGATAGAAAATATCATACATAAAGTTTTCTTTATGGATTTAGGCTAACGCTTGAATTCAAAAGTCACAAAATACTAGTTCACAAAATTGGTACTCCAAAATCAGAATGATTAAAGCAATCTGGCATCCATCTCTATACTTGAAAATGCTTTTCTACAAGTAATATTTGACTAGTTTAGAGCATATCCAAGTTAAACAAAACTCTGGCCTAACATTGTACATGTATTTGCAAAGTAAAGAACTGTAGAAGTGATATTACCTGGTCCCGGGATTTCATTCTGCATTTCCTTGAACCTTTGTGCCCGGGTCTCACAAATACCGAGGGCACTGCGGGGCTTCAGGTCAGATATCTCCAGGAAGTCTTTTATATTATACGAGCCTGGCGCAAGTTTGCGAACCTGTAAGATATGTATTATGTGTAATAGGTATGCAATATGACATTTGTTGCAGAACTGAAATCTATGTATTTTATATTGAAAATGATTGTGTTGTATCACCATTCAAAATTATGTATATTCATGTAATTATAAGATATCATTATACTGATGGCTATTAAACAATGCTCTTATTCCCTTTTGCAATTAAATATACTTTTAGGGCATAAAAAGGAACCCAATAAAGCCATATATGTTATTGTCCTATGCTCAACTTGAAAAGATATCAGTTCCTCTATAATAATAATATTTTTAACTATTTGCATTCAATATACATGCTCAACTTGACATTTGAAATATCATATTCTGCTTTTTAAGTTCAATATATATACTCAATTTAACTTTTGAATGTCATGTTCAGTGCTATATATTCTCAGCTTTATATTTGAAATGTAAAGTTCAGCTTTTTACATTCCATTTTCCGGTACATACTCAATTTTACATGTGTAATCAATGTCGTGTTCAGCTTTTTACATTCCATTTTAAAATTCAGCTAAAATAAGCTTGTACTATCATAATCATTAATGCTATTTTAAACTATTTCCATTCAATACACATACCAGTTCTTTCTTCATTTCCCACTGCTCTTTATGCAGGAGGTGCGGAAGTGCAGCCATTCTCTCCACTTCATGAGCCCTTGCCCACCCTGGACCTGAAGCCTTCTCCTCTACAGACTTACTGTTGAAGCCTCCTACATCTACGTAGTATGAGCCAGGCCCCATTCTACGATTCTACGATTAGAAATGTACCAGATGTGCATAACATAACAACATAATTTATTATTATGTACCAAGACAGGGCACTTGATTGTTCTTTAGTTTAAATTTATTATATTTAGTTAATAAACGTTTTATTCAATACGAGTTTCAAGCTGAATTATTTTAATACAAACAAGATATGTGTTTGTCAGAAACACTATGTCCCCTTTTTCGCCGCTTTGAAGCTATATATTTGACCTTTGACCTTGAAGGATGACCTTGACCTTTCACCACTCAAAATGTGCAGCTCCATGAGATACACATGCATGCCAAATATAAAGTTGCTATCTTCAATATTGCATAAGTTATTGCAAATGTTAAAGGGGCAAACAAACAAACAAACACACAAACAAACCAACAGACAGGGCAAAAACAATATGTCCCCCACTAAAGTGGTGGGGGACATAACAATTGGCTTTTGGGCTTAAGTAAGTGACCTAAATTGCAGACTTTGATGTCATGTGGGAATTTTAGTTCAATATGTTTAGTTGAAAAATTGAGGTGTTGAAAACAATGCGTTGAATGCAAACAGTAACATGCATTTTTGAACGTACAAAGAGGCATAATTCTGCATAATTGCATGGTTTAATCATGGATATTGGTTAAAGACCTCACATGATGATCCCATGACAAAAAAGTGTTTTTATGTTTGTAGAAGTTACAGAGATATGGATTTGTATCAAGCAAAGCTTTACCAGGGCATAACATCCAGGAAATAGTAAGTAGTATAGCTTTATATATGATGATTTGTTGATCTCAAAAATGGCGGCGCTTAAACAGGATAATTATGGATATTTTAATTCCTTTATTGGAACCTCATATTACCAGTAAAAGGTGTGTTAGTGAGTGCTAAAACAATTTAGTTGGTGAGATTGACTAAAGGAAAAAGATATGACAAGAAACAAAACATTACCAATTCTTCTATAGACTTTTTGTCATATGGAATTTCTGTGAATGTCCCAGGCTTTTTCTTATTAGGATGAACACCAGAAACATCGAACCTGAAATTTTAGCATAATCATGATAATCTAACAATCACTTTGTCATTTGCCTTCGCAAACGAGGAAGAATATCTTCAGAGTACAATGCAGTACACAATTCTTTCTTTAGTTAAAAAAAAAACACATTAAAAAAACTGAGTCACTTTGTAAAAACCTACAGTATGTTATGCAACAGTTGACTTGACAAATGACAATTAATGTTTCAAAATCAAAGTGCTTCAAGTCAGCAATGTTAATCACATGTCGTGTCACTCGAGGAAACATTTTTAACACCCGGATTAACAGTTTTTATCAATGTTTAAAAGATTTACCAACATAAAACTTTCTATGAAGGTGCCATGTACCTGTATAAGGAGCTGAACAGAGAGCTCTATAAGAAATGGGGTCATCTCTGAATCAGATTAGCAACTGGTTCCCAAAATATTGATACAATATATCCTCATATATATAATAATTTATTTTAAAACCTTGCAATGACGGAAACAATCTGAATAATTATGTTTGTTGAAATCTGACTGCAACTAGACCTTTCCACAGCTGTGACGAATACACCCTTTACGCAATATTTGACACTTGGTAGTGTTCTTTTTCTAACCTTTCTGAAAATAAGGTCAGGGCGCTACTTATTGGATTTAAAAAAAAAGTTTTATCTAAAATTGGGAAATTGGTGTTGTTGTTTTGGCTAAAAATACTTTAAAACTGAAATGAAAATGTTTTTAATAATATATTTAATCATGTTCAACTATAGAACGGAATAGGGAAATTAATTCAATTTTGCAATATATAAACAATAAATTTTTTTGGAAACCTTTCATTTGATATTTTAAGCAGTCATTTTGGAAAAATAGGAACATTTTCAGATTTGAAATTGTGCCAAATATTGGCCCCAAATTTGACCAAAACAAAAAACTGCTAGCATATTACAACTTTAGACCCAAGGAGCATTATTTAAACAAAGTTTGTAGAACCACAATACAATTTTTTATACCAAATATTCCACCATCTGGTCTAGTGGTCTTAGAGGAACAGATTACACTATAGAATTCTATATAATCTCGTTTAAGCCTTCTGTGTCAGCTGTTTTGACCAAAGGGTTGTGATTTGATGAAAATAAGTAAAGGATCAATATACAATGTGAAATAAAAAATAATACAGTTTACACATCTAACCGTAATAGTTTCAAAGATGAATAGTTTTTTCTTATAAAGTCTAGTATAAATAACAATCAAATAATAATGTTACAGAAATCCCCATATAAACAAGAGCTGTCACCATAGGATGACTTATGCCCCCTATAAACGCTTGGTAGAAGTTATGAGCTTTTTTCGAAACCTAAACGCAGATTTCAAAACCTAAACGCGGACCCTAAGTTCAAGGTCACAGGGGTAAAAATTTGTGTGCGTATGGAAAGGCCTTGTCCATATACACATGCATGCCAAATATGAAATTGCTATCTGAAGCGACATAGCAGTTATGAGCATTTTTCGAAATCTAAATGCAAAGTGACGGACAGACGGACGGACAGAGAATCCGATCACTATATGCCCTCCTTCAGTAGCATAAAAATGTCTTAGAATATCAAAATAAATCAGAAAGCCACATAAACTAGAGAGCGGACACCAGGCTAAATCCTTGAAATGCACTAAGTGACCCCGTAACCTAGTTTTTGACCCGGCATGACCCATATTCGAACATGACCTAGATATTGTCTATATACAACTTCTGACCAAGTTTGGTAAATATCAGATGAAAACTACTTCAATTAGAGAGCAGACACCATGCTTAATCCTTGAAATGCACTAAGTGACCCCCTGACCTAGTTTTTGACCCAGCATGACCCATATTCAAACTTGACCTAGATATTGTTAAGATACAACTTCTGACAAAGTTTGGTAAAGATCGGATGAAAACTATTTGAATTAGAGAGCGGATAGAAAAGTGTGACAGACAGACAGTGTGAAAACTATATGCCCCCTTTTCTTCGAAAGGGGGCATAAAAATACACAACTTATTGTGATGTAGGACGATAAAAATCACACCTGCACAACTACATATGATATACATTCCAGATGTATGAAATATCAGATTTTATGTTATTATTATTAAATAATTAATTGTATGTAAAATATGTACAAAAAATCTATCAAGACTCATCTGACCATTGGCATTCTGCTGTTTTGGATAAGGATGCAAACCAAACATATGTTACATTGCAAGAGCATTACTTCTCGTATGTCTTTAACTAACCTCCATAGCACAACACAGAATTCTTCTTGCGGCGATGAACATCCATTGTTTAGCAAATGACAATGTTTCTTTAGTTTCAAATGCTGCTTATAAATAATCACAGAAATGTTAAAATATTTGACAAACTTCAAAAAGCGTAATTTTAACAGTTTTTATTTACCTCGCAGTTTGAGTTCCAAATGGACTTCCTTTAAATTTCTTTTCTGCCATTTTCTGGTGTTATTCTGGCTTGCAGTACTTCTTGCTGTCTTCAGACTTTCATTTCATTATTAAGTTCGGGAAACCAACTGCCACAGGGTTTGTTGTGCATAGCAACCCATATCGGCTTTCGTACCTCCGATATCGTCAGAAATTTTGTACTTTACCTCAATTGAAAATATTTTTTTCATGTATGAATTGAAATTGTAAAAAAGATGAAAAGGATTCACTTGACAGTGACTTAAAAGCGACTATTTATCATTTTAAGTTCCTTTTAAACTTATTTTAAGGTTAATTTACAAATTTTTAAATGAAGAGTTCTTTACCAAAATGTAAACAAAACGGTCAGCAATCAGAACGGTCTATCCTAAAATCCCCTGTCAATCATTTAAAAAATCTGATTCGTAAGCAAGTCACTTGTCCAACTACCAATACAAGACAGTTTTATGTTAACAAGAAGTGTAACACTTTTGCGTGTGAAACGTTTCGACTTTAAGCAATACAATCATCCTTCATGATGCCTTTGTCCTGTACATTATATTCAGCCATTTCAGAGTTACATTGGCTTTTATACAAAATGAACAAATTTTCAACTAAGGCGAGACGTAAAAAATAAAAAAAGTCTTGCAACAAAATCAAGACAAAATAATATAAATATCGGATATTTTCCAGATAGCAAAGCAATTCTAGGAAGTGACCATAGCAATCCGGATTTGTTCATAACTTTCCAATCAATCTTTTCAGTCCTTCTTTTGTGATAACTTAAAACAAAACTTCTTTTAGGCTAAGCAACACGTTACAAAGTAAAAGTGAATATTATAAAAATTATTGGCATTAGCACATGATAATTTTTTTTTATTAATTTGTAACTTCAAAACTAATTTTAAAAACCATATTTTAGCACTAACAAACGACATAAAATTGATGAGATTTTCTGAATACATATATTTAAAAAAGTTTAATCTGAAAAATTACATTTATTTTAAAATATGGGTGGCTATAAGCAAAAGAAGAAAAATATAGTCATGAAGGATATTCTTAAGCAAGCGCCACCTTTAATTCCAGTTTGTACTGACAAACTGCCTTCATAATTTGGAATGAATTGTTGCAATTTTACAGCAATTATTTTTTTTAACAAGTAGTGCACATGTTTATTTGCATAAAAACACTGGGATCTCCAATATGTGTGCTTGGTGTTGAACACCTAGAATACACTGCAACTCCGATATATCGTGGTTGAAGGGATCCAAAGATCGCGACCGTGATATATCCGGAGCGCGATATAAATGGTCAAGTTATTCATCATGTATATGTATGCATTAGCATAGTTTGGCATATTGCAACTCATTCTAGTGTCTCATGCATGATAAGTTGCTTGGTGAGATTTAGACGTGGGATCAAACCCATTTCTGAAATCAAGTGCGTAACCAGAGTCCTGAAATCAAGTGCGTGACCACTGATCCACTTTTACAACCTTGCTTTAAGTGCTTGTTGTTTTTTTTAATCAAAGAAGCTCCAAATAAATTGAACTCACTGGAACATGGTGGCAGGCATTTCGAATACAAAGACATGGTCACAGGCATATGGACTTTACAGGACATGGCTGCAATTATATTGAACTGACATATTATGTGGTAGACATATCGAACCAGTTCAATTTACTTTGATTTATTATAATTTTACACATGAAAAGCGTTATTAGCAGTAGATGGGTTGAATGATGTTACTACATTGTGATATTAATCTTAAGGTCCAAGACTAAAGGTTCTGATCAATTTTCTGCAACCGGTCCAGAGGAGCCAGGAGTGGTTCAAGTACTGGTATTTAAAGCTAAAACTGTAGTTTTTAGGTCGAGACTTGTCAATTTCTCTCTCTGGTGCTGTTAAAAAAATATAATCATTCACAACACAATCTGCACAGTTAATTAAAATCTTCAAATTTTAATTTTCTAAGCAAAAAGTTTAAAATTTAGATGATTTTTTTTGCCTTTTTAGCATTTCAGACTACTTTCAATTTACATTTCTTAAATTGGTCTGAACAGATCGATGATTTGGCACTGAAGTTGAAATATATTATAACAACTATTATATTCAAGTCAAGCTTATAGCGTTGAGATAGCCAATTGTTCATATTTTCGATTTTCTACACAAATAAACTATGGCTAATGAAGAACCCCAGGTAATGAAGAACAAACACAATTTGTCAATTTTTGTTTTTTTAATCATTTTTGCCAGTTTTCTCATAATTTAGCTGCAGTTGCAGGTGGATGGTATTGTGAACAATGAAATGATGACAGGTTTTATGCAATTCTTGAAAAGTAAAAAAAACAGTATAAATAAATACAAGAACTAGGTATTCAACAGTCGAACTGTGCAAAACAATACACATATTTTTACAAGTTAATAAAACAAATTTACCAACACTAAAATGACTATGAACAGACAATTACATTTAAAAAGTAACTTTGCTTAATAACAGCAGTTTAGTTTTACAGGTTTAAAACATCATTTGCACATATATGGACAACAAAACAACATAAAATTTGGGAAAATAATCATTTTCTTCTAAAACAACATGTAAAACTATACTGCATTCACTCCTTTCCACACAACTAATTTCACTGTGAGGTGTTTTGTTCATTATGCTGGTATGAAACAAATTACTTTGTACACAGAACAAAATATCACAGAAACTCAATTTGATGGAATATTTATTTTTGTTAAGTGCAAGACATCAATACTTAAGGACAGAGAAACCAAAAAACAAAATAACTTTTTATCAAATCCATGTAATGCTCATATAAAGACATTTAACAAATCAATACTTGGATCATTTGATCACCAATACAACAACTGTTTGTCATATGTTAACATGACCGCAAAAAAAAATCAAGAAGATAGATCATACAAATCTGTAACTTTCCCCACCCACTGCCTTCAAGTGTCATGTTGCTTTTTTGCTATTGACTAGAAGTGCCTTTTGAAATTAAGTCTAATTAAGTAATATGAAACTATCATTCATATAAATTTGAGTCTATCTACGAATTCTTAAACATATAGATGTTTATGTACAATTTTTAAAACATCAATTATATTCAAAAATCCATCATTGGTTTGACATTAACTTAACATAACTATTAATATAAATATTTTAAAAATATATTCAAGCAAGAGATAAATACTGGAACTTGGAAGTATAAAAAATAACTAGATATTAATAAAATAATAATTCATACATTGCTACCAGTATAATTATTTATCGAGCACCACAAGGTTGGTAAACATGACATATCTTATTGCAAAATCATGAGCAAAGTGAAATTAAATTTGCCTAGTCAGTAGAAAGGTGTTTACATCACATCAAAAGGTCAGCATGAAATAATCACACATTTCAACAGAATTTTTTTTTCAAAAAGAGCTTTGCGTTTCTATTCTTATTTTCACATTTGATCAGCTAATTTATTTACTGTAGTAAATTTTCACATATTCAGTGAGCTTGTAAGATTTTCTTTTATTGTGTGGAAATACAATAATTGTTAGCAATTCATGTATTAACTTAAAATATGATGAAAAAACAATCATGTTCTGGATATACTGATCGAAATCTGAAAACAAGGTAAATTTTAATATATGAAAAAACAAACAATTTGTATTGCATTTTATTGCAAAATAAAGCTGAAAGTTATTAAAATCCTGTGTATTATATCACCTGAGATTAAGATGCACATATATTGTCTGTCAAAATGATTGTGTATATAAGTAAACAAGTCATTTAAATGCAAGACAAATACAGATGATTTTACACAAAAATTTACTTTCACATTCTCAAGATTTTCATAAAAAAGTGAAAAATGGCAAAGTTTCAAGTCGATAAAATTTTGATACCCATTTATCGTCAATATTAGCTAGATGTGTTTTTAATAAAAAATAAATTTTAAGTGTTTATTATGAATTATGTTGTAAAGTAAAATTAAGTATTTTGGTCATAATGCCACAAGGTCAAATGTCCCGGAAGTAATAATGAAATGTAAAGATTTTGACTGTAGCAGTATTTGAAATTAGAAAGACCAATAGACCAGATACCTTTCAGAATTAAGTGGCTCTTTAATACATGTACTTAGGCCACATTCGGTTGGACAACCATTATTGTCAAACACAGTTCGCTAGTTCTAAAGTTAAATGCAGTACTTGTTAAGCATCTTACTTTCAATATGATACAAACTTGGTATCTCAATTTTCATGGCACATATAAGATTGTAATTATGTGATGATTTTTTTAGCAAGCTTGATGCTTTTGATAAACTATATATAATTAACAGAGAAGTAGATCACATGATCTTTGGAACATTTTTTTCAATGAAATAATTCCATTAATTGTTGACCTACGTAGAGAAGGAAAGATTACAATTCACATCCTTGTATGTTATCATATGTAGTTTATGTATCCAAGGTAATTGGAATGACCATTCTTAACACTTAATTTTGTTCAGATTTTATCCAAGATAATTGGAATTACCATTCTTAACAGTTAATTTTGTTCTGATTTTAACATTTCTCTTTTAGAAATAGCAAAATTCATTATGATTATCAATACTCCTACCAGTACTTGATTCCTTTGGGACTTTCTGAAGACCTTGATCGTTTATCTCCACAAAAACCTATTCACACCTAAGGTTTATGTCAAAAGGTCATCTTTTACAAATTCTCATGTTCAGATACCTATTGAGTAAATCAGCACTTTCACATCTGCCCATCCACATTTACCAATCGAAAAATAGATTTCCAAGAGCTGAAAAACGCTGAACAAATTGTGGATGTTCACTTTCATATAGATACAAAACACACTGGATATACACTGTTGTGCACAATGTTGAAGTACCTAACTCCACTGTATAAAATGCTGTATCTTTCTCCAAACCATGTGTGGGAACTGCTGCTGCAATCCTGGTTCTGCATAAGAAAATATCACACTGCCATAATGCGGGTTACACTGATGTGACATTCTCAACTATACGGATCATAATCACTGTCATCCTCATCATCCGAGTCCGATCCGTAGCGTTTACGCTTCTTCTTCTTTTGCTTTTTATGTGACGATGGCGTGTGCACTGATGCATGAGATGGTGTGTGCGATGATCCGTGAGATGAGGATGACCTATGGCGAGATCGTGCAGCATTGTGATGTGAGTTCGGCGTTTGAGTGATATTATGAGATGACGCGGATTTGTTGCTGTGTGCCGACTCCTGAAGCTGAGATGCCCCAGGAAGCCGAAATGTCCGCACTAATGAACTTTTCTTTTTGTCCTTTTCACGTATTGCAGTCTGTAGTTTTGCTGCTGATATGATCATCGGGGGTATCCTTGGTTTCAAATTCTCCTCCTGTAAAGTATAGGATTCCAACGTTACTTTTAGATTAAATACATAATAATGTCATGCAAAAGACATACACACTTCATGTGTTTCAAATCAAATGTTAAGCTTCTGACATACTATGCTTTTTTGTATTAAATTTAATTGCTGATTGTACACTCACGATTTTCTAAATATATTTTAATTGATTTCAGAAATGTCTTTAGTAAGGACTTCTATCTTTAACTTTTATATTTTATATTTAAATGAATGCAAAATTAGCTATGAAGCATTCATTATGACAAGCAATTTGAACAGTTCCCTGTAATGCACTTTTTCAAGGTATGCGTTAATTGTGGGGACACACATTTTTATAAAAGGTGCTTACTGATATATAATCACTCATTGACTGATAAATAACTCACTGAAAACGCACTAGAGCAGAATCACATGACAATATAAAAATGCCTAACCTGAAGGAATACTGCATATACAAGAAACCGTGGGAGACGGGTGATGCTCCCCAATTTTTTTTGTCACAATATTGCACTATATATTCAGACAAGAGGGCCTGAAAGGCCCAAAGTTGCTCACCTGAGATAACAAGATATTATTGGGACAATGTGGCCTCTAGAGTGTTAACAAGATTTTACTATAGCCATATAAGGAAAAATGCCCGCCCCTTGGCAGCCATGTTTTTCAAACAAACGTAACCATTTTCGAACTCATCCAAGATATCATTGAAACCAATCTTCTGACCAAAATTCATGAAGATTGGACAATAAATGTGTCCTCTAGAGAGTGAACAAGGCAAATGTTGACGTTGCACAACGGACAACGCATGACGGACAAAAGGCGATCACAAAAGCTCACAATGAGCACGTTGTGCTCAGGTGAGCTTATAAAAGGAAACGTCTTGAGGGCACAGTAGTTGGGGGGGACAATAATTTTTTTATAGAAAATTTCAAAGGGCCATAACTATGTGAAAAATCATCCGACCAGAACCCACTGATAATATGCACATCTCCTCTTGCTAGTGAAGCTTTCCATAATGTTTCATTGAATTCCGGTCATTAGTTGCTGAGAAATAGCCCAGACAAGATTTGCACTATATGTACAGTTAATGGAAAATTTCAAAGGGCCATAACTCTGTAAAAAATCATCTGACCACAACCGGCTGATAATATGCACATCTCCTCTTAGTAGTGAAGCTTCCCATAAAGTTTCATTGAATTCCGGTCATTAGTTGCTGAAAATAGCCCTGACAAGAATTGAACTATATGTACAGTTAATGGAAAATTTCAAAGGGCAACAAGTCTGTGAAAAATCATCCGACGAGAACCGGCTGATACTATGCACATCTCCTCTTGGTAGTGAAGCTTCCCATAAAGTTTCATTGAATTCCGGTCATTAGTTGCTGAGAAATAGCCCAGACAAGAATTGCACTATATGTACAGTTAATGGAAAATTTCAAAGGGCCATAAGTCTGTGAAAAATCATCCGACGAGAACCGGCTGATAATATGCACATCTCCTCTTGGTAGTGAAGCTTCCCATAAAGTTTCATTGAATTCCGGTCATTAGTTGCTGAGAAATAGTCCCGGACAAGAATTGCACTATATGTACAGTAACGGAAAATTTCAAAGGGCCATAACTCTGTGAAGAATCATCCGACCAGAACAGGCTGATAATATGCACATCTCCTCTTGGTAGTGAAGCTTCCCATAAAGTTTCATTGAATTCCGGTCATTAGTTGCTGAGAAATAGCCCGGACAAGAATTGCATTATATGTACAGTTAATGGAAAATTTCAAAGGGCCATAACTCTGTGAAAAATCATCCGACCAGAACCTGCTGATAATATGCACATCTCCTGTTGGTAGTGAAGCTTCCCATAAAGTTTCATTGAATTCCAGTCATTAGTTGCTGAGAAATAGCCTTGACAAAAATTGTGCACGGACGGACACACGGACGGACAGACGAAGCGGCAACTATATGCTCCCCCCAAAATAAATTTTGGGGGAGAATAAAAATTTCATCAAATTCAAATCATAAGAAATATCATATATTTATCAAAAAGCAATGATCAACATGAAAATTCTCCAAGTGGAAAAACAAATTTTTAAAGTAAAATTCATTTTAATTATTAAATACTTACCTGTTATCTCTAGCTAATCCCTTTCCAGGGAGTTAATTATCTGGAAAACTTTAAGCGCTGGGAATCATCCACCTCTAATAAAGAAAACCAAGTCAGGTTAAACATAGTACAATGTAACCTAACCGGAAATCAAGAACAACAACTCATCTTTCCTTTACAAAAATCTAAAATGTCGATGAGCGGGGTGGGAGGTGGGACTTACCGATAACAGGTAAGTATTTAATAATTTAAATGAATTTTACTTTAAAAATTTGTTTTAATATCATAAATACATACCTAGTTATCTCTAGCTGATTTTGCAGCTGCGGCGGGAAGGTTCACATATTTTTTCCCATCACAGCAGAACCCATATTTAGGGTTTTCAGCCAGAGATAGTAGATCATGTCCTCAGATTATCTTTTTTAGTACCATATTGTACGTACTTAATTCTCTGATGGCCTAGAGTACTTACGCCATAGAAGAAATTACAGTTTGAGCCACAACAAGAGGACCCAACATATACAAATTGTCTGGTTGGTACTCAAGAGAACGAAGATAAAAAGAGGAGAAGGTGGTAGGATTCCTCCAGAAAGCAGCTTGAAGCACTTCAGACAGTGGGGTATAATTAATATAAGCCCACTGAAGCCGAAAGAGCTCTTAATTCATGCGGTCTTATCTTAAACAGGGATAAATCACTGGATGAAAGAGAAGAATAAGCCTTCTTAATTGTCGAGGCTATCCAACGGGAAATAGAAGCCGCAGGCACATCGCCCCCCCCCCCCTTTTAATGGAATGAAAAGTCTTTTACGAGAACCTCGAATAAACTTTACTCTCTTAAGGTAGAACTTCAAAGCCCTTACCAGGCAAAAGAGTCTATCATCATCTTCATGTCCACAAGTTCTAGAAAGACTTGGAACTTTGAAGGGTTTGGAAGCCTTAGAGGGAAGTTGATTTTTAGCAAGAAATCCTGGCTGACATAATAATGTAACAGATCCATCGACAGCATCAAAACGAAGATGGTTATCTCCTATAGAAAGAGCATGAATTTCACTTCTCCGTTTGGATGAAGCCATAGTAAGAAGAAAAACGGTCTTCCAGGTTAGGAACTGTAAAGAAGCCTGATCAAGAGGTTCATAGGGAGCCTTAGTAAGCGAACCAAGCACACAAGCTAAATCCCATTTAGGAGCCAGTGTTTGAGATACAGGACATTTAAGTTCCATAGCTCAAATCAGTTCCGAAATCGCTGGATCAGCACAGATTTGTGATGACTTAGTAAAGTAAAAGCCAATGTATGCGAAATCATAGATCTGTATCCTTTGATAGAGCTAAGAGAAAGTTTCTTATCATCAAAAAGATAGATGAGAAAATCCGCTATGCGTCTAGAAGAGGGATTGAGGGGATCAATTTTCCCTCGAATACACCAATTAGAGAAGAGTTTCCAGCGAGCATCATAGACTGCTCTGGTGGATATTCTCCTTGCAGAAGCAACGAGGGTTGAAGCCCTGACAGAAAAACGTTTCTTCTGCAGAGATTGCCTGATAACGGCCAGACGTGTAAGTGGAACATTACTTGATCCGCATGTAGTCTGCCGCTTTGAGACAGAAGATCTGACCTGTGAGGAAGTTTCCTGGGATAATCGTACAGGAGACTGAGAAGATCGTTGGGCCACCAAGGGGCAATCAGGAGTATCCGGTATGAGCTCATCCTGATTTTCGCCAATATTTGGGGAATTAGAATGGGTGGGGGATAGGCGTAAGCTTCCAGTTGGTCCCAAGCGAACGAAAGCGCGTCTATTGCCCACGCTGCTGGATCGTAAACTGGACTCACATACAGAGGTAGTCTGTAGTTGTGTCTGGTCGCAAATAGATCGACCAGGGGATAACCGAACTTGAAAAAGATTTGGTTGGTCACTTCTTGATGAAGTGTCCATTCCGATGGAAGTATCTGGTGTTTGCGAGACAACCCATCCGCCAGGGCGTTGAAGCGACCTGGTATGTATTTGGCCAGAGTATAAATGTTGAGTGTTTTGCAAAGAACAAGTAATTTCCTGGTTTCCAGACACAGGGATTGAGAATGTGTTCCCCCCTGTGCCTGGATGTTAGCCACCACCGATGTGTTGTCTGTTGACACCATCACACAAGAGTCTCGAAGATGTGACTGGAAATGAGATACAGCTAGAAATACTGCTCGCATTTCTAGATTGTTGATATGAAGGTGAGATTCCTGATGAGACCACAAACCTGAAACTATTAGACTGAGAGGTTCCAGGTGAGCACCCCATCCTTCCTTGCTCGCATCCGTGATTAGATGTAATAACGGTTGCTGAGGAAGAAGTGGTTCTCCTGCTAAGAGTCTCCTCGTCTAGCCACCACTGAAGATGAGACACTAGGGAAGGATGGATTGGAATCTGTTTTAACAGATTGCCCAGAGACCATTTCCAACAAGCTGAGAGATAATGCTGAAGAGGACGTAGGAATAGACGTCCCAACTGCACAAAGTCTGCTACTGAGCTCAGGATACCGTTGAGAGAGAGGAACTCTTGAGCTGTTATATGAGCTTGGGACAAAACCCAGTTGACCTTTACCAGAAGGTCTGATATAGGTTGACATGACACTCTGACCCGATTGATGTGTGTCAAGAAATTCATTCCCACAAAAGTGAAGTCCTGAGAAGGAATGAGGTCTGATTTGTCTGCATAGAGAAGGATTCCTAAAGAGAGGAGTTCCTTCGAAGAGAATTCTAGGTTGGTCAGAAGTAAATGACGATCGAGCTGGTGTAAGAGCCAGTCGTCAAAATACTGAAGAAGAACAATACCGTGAACTCGGAGGTGAGCTCCGACTGCGGCCATTAGTTTGGTAAAAACTCGTGGGGCGGTCGCCAAACCAAATGGCATGGCCCGGAACTGGTAGACTTGGCCATGAAAGGCGAATCGAAGGTACTTCCGGAAGTTGGGATGTATAGGAACATGGAAGTACGCATCTTCCAGATCCAAAGACACCCCCCAGTGCAGGGGTTTGATGGAGTTCTGTATGAAGGAAGGAGTCTCCACTTTGAAAGTTGGTTTGAGAAGGTACAAGGTGAACACTTTTAAATCTATTACTGGTCTCCAGGAACCATATATCTTTTGAACAAGAAAAAGACAACAGTAGAATCCTGGAGAATAAGGATCTTGAACCCTTTCTACCGCCTGTTTTTCCAAGAGCCCGAGAATGGACTGTGGAATTTGTGGATGCTGAGATACCAGTTCTATCGGAACCCGAGAAAGTGAAGGCCTTTTTTCGAATTGAAAAGTCAAGGCCTTTTGTAACCAGAGAATGAACCCATGCGTCCGAAGTAATTTGAAGCCAGCGGTTTGAAAAGTGGAAAAGTCTGGCCCCGACTGGTATTTCCGGCATCGGAGGTTGTGGAGGTAGAAACGGTAGGGACCTAGGGCTGATAAGGAGGAGGTACGCCCTTGCCAGCAGGTTTGAAATTCCTCTGATCCAGCTTGGGTTTGTTCTTTTTCCCAGAATCTCTACCAGAAAACTTCTTAGAAAAAGGTCTGTTATAGGAAGAAGACCTGTTAGGACCCGACTGTGCATTAACAGCAGGTCTTTTAGAGAAAAGATTGTTTCTCTTAGCCTTCTTGGTTGCTGGAACTGCTGGTGGCCTAAAAGAAGGCTGTTTAAAGGCTCCTTGGCGTTGTCCAGAATTGTTTCTAGCTAAAGAAGCATGAAGTTGGTCATCCTTGTCAGCTGTGATTGCTTCTTGTATCCTTCCACCAAAAAGGAAACCTGATGTGAGAGGAGCCGTTCTGAGTGAGTTCATACCTGGTTCTAAGAGAAAATCTTTAGGTAAAGATGAAAGGATAAGATCTCTACGAATCCTTAACATCTCAGACATTGAGGAAGCAGCATTATGTGAAAGGGATAATGCTGTTCATGATAGGTGGATCAATAAATCCCAAAGTTCTTCCAGAACAGAATCAGACCAATCACAAACCAAGTGTAACAAGGTTGCTAGCATTAAGTCTACCTGGTTGGATAGACCTAAAGATCTTCGCTCTCTACTTTCCCAATGTTCTATCATGGAAAAAGGGACAGACACTGAAGTAGATGAACTAGGCATCGTAAGCAAAAGCTTATTGATCTCTGGATCCTGCGATGGTTATTTAGAAAAATCTAAACCGGAAGCCGGATCGGGTACTGGTGGTTTGTAGTTACGTTCCTGAAGTTAAGACTCCGCAAAATCCTTCGGTACTTTCCACATATCTCCTCGTTTAGGAATCGTTTTATTCACTGATTCCAACAATTGAAAAACAGATAAGACAGTGGTACCAATCGGAAGGCGTGCATCTAAGCGGGAACGCGCCTTAGTAACCATGGTGGGATCAAACGTACGAACGAGTTGTTCAGTGATCGAGATCGTCGAATTAGAAGAAGTCTCCACAGGTCGTGGACACAACTCTTCACCCAGAGTCTGGAATATCAGCTCGTAAATTTGATTACTGGAAGCCAAAAATTTATCCGTATCAATGTCCGCATCCGATTCAGCTTCACTCTCTACAGGAACAGAGGTGTGTAGAGAAACAGCAGGAACAGGAATGAAACTATCTTGTGCCAGATTGTCTGGTAAAGATGAATTACCACCCACGACGTCAGCAATTTGATAATGCTTATCAGTATTGACCGGTACAAAATGACCAGACGCATTCTGTACCCATAGAACATCAGGATTCGAATGGGTAGCATTAGGGGGTACACGACTAGATACGGTCAAAGACACCCGTGGTGCTGAAAATGTAGCAGTAGTTGTTAGCTGTGCTCCTGAAGTTCCAACATGTGTGGCTGTCAACATGGGAGCCGACACATGTGGTGAGGAAACATGTGATTCCATAAAGGAATAAGACGGTGATCTACTATCCGAATGGTAGGTACAATGTCTATGTGAGGTTTGTCGACGTCCTCGTTTCCTGCGATGTCGCGATCTGGATCGGCTGCGATGTCGAGATGTAGATCGGCTGCGATGAGACCGGGATCTTCTGGAATAGCGTCTCCGTGAACGACGACGTGATCCCTTATGCGCGTAGCGGCACTGAGAATCGCTCAACGAAGATGAGCGTGTCCGATGTCTACTTCTTGATGACGAAGATTCATTCGTCGATGACGAGTAGGAAGAAGAGTCATCCGATGATGAAGATCGATGCCTTCTCAGGGTTCAACATTAACTTTTTTTACAGCAAGACCATTGGACTAGCTACTCTTAAAATGTACTAGCCAGAATATGATGTCTACTAGACCATAAATGACATATCAAATAAACACAAGTTTGTCATGTAACTGTTTAATCAGGATTTATCAGAAAATAATCAGGGAACACCAGAAAGTTATTTTGATGCATATAGTAAACAGTTTTTGCTTTTCTTCGTCAAATTCAAGCCATGGGAACTCAATTTTCCATTCAGGATATAATTGACGTTTTCGTTTTTCTTAATATTTACGTTTCCTGTCAGTTTTACCGTCAGATTCTTTATTAACTGATTTGTCGGTTGAAAATCCGAAATTGAACAATGCCATTCTTTAAATTATATTCTCTCGTCTGCTATGCCAAAATGTTTACATTGACGATACAAATTTTCGATAGAAGTGGTAAAAACATGCTGTTAAGTTTTACGACACTGCAGAAAATCATTAATATTCATGACAACTTGACCAATGGAAAAAAGCAATTTTTGCAGGAAGCCCTCCTTCGCTTTTTAAAATAGCGATGAATCATGTGAATGCTCGGCGTTTATTTTTATTCGCTAGTTTTGTTCAGATGTAAATAACGGATACGAGAGTAATTTTACACATTAAGAAAAAAGGTTTTTACAGCAGTAAGTTATAGTTATATGAATCAGTATAGATTTTTTTATGTACGACCAGTCGGACAAGCTTGCCCGCAGTTTTACTAGCCCGACCACCAATTTACTAGACAATGTCTGTCGGACGTGCCTTAGTGTCGAACCCTGCTTCTTCTGACTGTTGACCGGTGACCGGACCGGACTGGACCGGACCAGACCGGTGAAGGTGACCAGACCGGTCACCGATGACCTGACCGGTCATATCATGACCGGACCAGACTGGTGACCGGCCGGTCATATCATGACCGGACCGGTGACCGGCCGGTCACATCATGACCGGACCGGTGACTGGCCGGTCATATCATGACCGGTTACGTCACATGCCAAAGACCGTAGAATGGCAGCTGCCATTTGGTCAGACATTGATCGATCCTTAGGTCCACGATCAATGTCGTCGGTATGTATGGTGGGAGTCATACGGTCAGATGACGACCGACAGACAACACCACCATCGTGCCCGGTATCCGGTGACTGAAATGTCAGCTGGTCATCTGTGACCAGTGAAGTCACCGGAACATCAATGTCCGTTAGAGGTTTGTGGCGTTTGCGGCTGATCGACGTCCGACGGCGACCAGCTTGTTTCCATGTGTCGTAAGACCATAAATCGCACACCGCACATTTTTTAAACAGAGTACAACCGGTACATGCCAGGCAAGTGTCGTGAGAATCCCACCTTGCCTTGACGTGACCACACGAACCTCTTTTTGTAAGTTCATTTCTGAAAACAAATGAAACAGAAAGATCCTACAACAGACAAAAACAAGGGACAATTGTCACAAAACCAGGTTTTCATTGTGAAAAAAAAATCTGATAAAGGGAGAAAACTCAAACTGAACTTTTGAAATGACCAAAAAAAATTAACCCCCTTTGTAAGTTTTTTTTTTTTTTTTAAATCTATTTTTAGTCGTGGCAACCTTGACATTGGAGATATTGACGTGATTCTTTCGTGGGACACACCGTCCCATGATGGTGAACAAATGTGCCAAATGATTTTAAAATCTCACAATGAATGACATAGTTATGGCCAGGACAAGCTCATTTATGGCCATTTTTGACCTTTGAACTCAAAGTGTGACCTTGACCTTGGAGATATCGACATAATTATTTCACGTGACACACCGTCCAATGATGGTGAACAAATGTGCCAAATGATTTTAAAATCTGACGATGAACGACATAGTTATGGCTCGGACAAGCTCATTTATGGCCATTTTTGACCTTTGAACTCAAAGTGTGACCTTGACCTTGGAGATATCGACGTAATTATTTCGCGCGACACACCGTCCAATGATGGTGAACAAATGTGCCAAATGATTTTAAAATCTGACAATGAACGACATAGTTATGGCCCGGACAAGCTTATTCCGCCAGCCCGCCAGCCAGCCAGCCGCCAGCCAGCCCGCCCGCATTCGCCAATCTAATAACCAGTTTTTTCCTTCGGAAAACCTGGTTAACAATTGTTAAATTTAAACCACAATGTAAATAAACAAACGCTGTACAAATGCCCTCAATTATTTATTGAGGAAAAAGGCACGAAGTCCTCGTGGATTACCTATAGAAGGAAATGGAACGAAAACCTCGTGGTGCACGTGCTCATGTACATGAGCACTATAAACAAAGATACCCAGCAAAAGCAGAATTATAACAAAAACTGCAATAAAAAGTATATAAAAGTAAACCGAATAATCTACAGAAAAGATGAATTAAAAATTTATCCTTCAAACTCCGACAATAAACATGATTAAAAGAACGAAAAAGTCCTGAGCCAAAATAGGCGTGCACTCGTGGTTGTCCGGAAAGGAAAGATGAGTTGTTGTTCTTGATTTCCGGTTAGGTTACATTGTACTATGTTTAACCTGACTTGGTTTTCTTTATTAGAGGTGGATGATTCCGAGCGCTTAAAGTTTTCCGGATAATTAACTCCCTGGAAAGGGATTAGCTAGAGATAACAGGTATGTATTTATGATATTAAAACCTTACACTATATACATGTCCACCCAATAAGAATACTGCCAATGAATTGTCATAAGCAGGATTGTCCAAGATCAAATGCCAAAAGGAATTATAATTTAAAGGGATATAAATGCAGAATCAATGGAGCGGAAATTCTGAATGGATGCTGCATATTAAGTTTCATCAATTTTGGATCATTAGTGTCAGATATCTCGCACAGAAACAAATATGACTAATTGACATAAGGACCGACATCTAGTAGGGCAGAAACCATTATCGTTTCAGACCCTCTCAAACAGAATTCCATCAAAATAATTAGGATTGACAGACCAAGTGGTAACTGTATGCTCCCCCTTTTGTGGACCATAAAACAGCAAACAGTGGAAGGATTTACGTCAATCAAGAACATGCATGCACAAATAATTGCCATGATACATACTGAAGACTCCTTGTCCATAGATCCTGCATCCCCATCCTGGTCGATTACATCAATACTCGTCTTGGACTCATCTCCGTTTTCACCGTTCACCATGGTGTCCCCTCCCTCAGCTTCCTTCTGTTTGATGATGTATGTGGTGGTGTTAGCAACTGGTTTGTTTGCATTGTCTTCACTGTCGTCTTCATCGGGTGGGTCCACACTCAACATGAGATCCTTAAACTGGGGGACAGCAAGAAACATACAGTTGCATACAGTAAAACAAGAGGGCCTGAAAGGCCCAAAGTCGCTCACCCGAGATTCAAAGGAACTGACCTGTTCTGTGCAGCCCAAGTTGTCATTAGAACAAAATGTTCTTACCAACTTTCATGACTAGTGAACACCCTGGCAGCCACGTTTTTCAACAGACCAGATAGATTTTCATACACATCCAAGATATCATTTAAACAAATAATTACTGACAAAGTTTCATGCAGATTCATAAGTCCATATAAGGAAAAATGCCCCGCCCACTGGTGGCCATGTTTTTCAAGCAACTGGAACTAATTTCGAACTTGTCCAAACATCATTGGGACAAATCTTCTGACAAAGTTTCATGATGATCATACAATAAATATGGCTTCTAGAGTGTTAACAGGGTTTTACTATAGCCATATAAGGAAAAATGCCACGTCCCCTTGGCGGCCATGTTTTTCCACCAACCGGAACCATTTTCAAACTCATCCAAGATATCATTGGGACAAATCATCTGACCAAGTTTCATGATGATCGGACAATAAATGTGGCCTCTAGAGTGTTAACAAGGTTTTACTAAAGCATGATATATAGCCATATTAGGAAAAACGCCCCGCCCCCTAGTGGCCATTTTTTTTAAGCAACCGAAACCATTTTCGAACTCATCCAAGATATCATAAGAACAATATTCTGACCAAGTTTCATGAAGATAGGAAAATAAATTTGGCCTCTAGCGTGTTAACAAGGTTTTACTATAGCCATATAAGGAAAAAATGCCCCGCCCCCTGGCGGCCATGTTTTTCAACCAACCAGCATCATTTTTGAACTAGTCCACGATATTATTGGGACGAATCTTCTGACCAAGTTTCATGAAGATCGGACAATAAATGTGGCCTTTAGAGTGTCAACAAGATTTTACTATAGCTATATATAGCCATATAACGAAAAATGCCCCGCCCTTGGCAGCCATGTTTTTCAAGCAAACGTAACCATTTTCGAACTCATCCAAGATATCATTGAGACCAATCTTCTGACCAAATTTCATGAAGATTGGACAATAAATGTGGCCTCTAGAGTGTTCACAAGGTTTTACTAAAGCCATATAAAGCCATATAAGGAAAAATGCCCCGCCCCTTGGCAGCCATGTTTTTCAAGCAAACGTAACCATTTTCGAACTCATCCAAGATATCATTGAGACCAATCTTCTGACCAAATTTCATGAAGATTGGACAATAAATGTGGCCTCTAGTGTGTTAACAAGGTTTTACTATAGACATATAAGGAAAACTGCCCCGCCCCCTGGCGGCCATGTTTTTTCACCGATCTTGACCATTTTTGAACTCTTCCGTGATATAAATGAAACCAATGTTTCGACCAAGTTTCATGATGATAAGGCAAAAATTGTTTCGACCAAGTTTCATGATGATAAGGCAAAAATTGTGACTTCTAGAGTGTTCACAAGGTTTCTCTATAGCCATATAAGGAATACTGCCCCGCCCCCTGGCGGACATGTTTTTCAACTGACCGGAACCATTTTTGAACTCAACCAACATATCATTTAGACAAACATTTTGACAAAGTTACATGTGACTTCTACATTTTGACCCAGCATGACCCAGTTTCGAACTCAGTCGAGGTATCAATGGGACAAATGTTCTGACCAAATTTCATGAAGATCAGACAATAAATGTGGCCTCTAGAGTGTTCACAAGGCAAAATGTTGACGACTGACGACGCACGACAGACAAAAGGCGATCACAAAAGCTCACCATGAGCACGACGCACGACGGACAAAAGGCGATCACAAAAGCTCACCATCAACGTTGTGCTCAGGTGAGCTAAAAAAAACAACTGATGCTGTAGTTGGCTTCTTGGTAATTCAATAAACACCTTGTCACAAATGTGACACATTTATAACATTTCATGCTGACTGAGTAGGAAAGAAGTGGGTTATCAAAAATTTATACAACCAGGATTTTTATCTTTGTAGAAAACATGGTTAAAAATAAGAGTTTGCATTATTAAGTTGATATGTTCAGAATAACAGAAATGTAACTGTAAACCCTGCACAGATCTCTCCATATCAACAATATTAATTATCACTTTGTCCTTACAAGCCCTAATTTGTTCTTTGAGTGTAAAATACTTTGGAGTTTGAAGAAAGTTGAACAAGAGGGCCATGGGCCCTAAGGCGCTCACCTGAGACCCAAAGGAACTAAACTATTCTGGGAAGGTGGAGTTCAAAATAATATAAGTACTTCATACAGACGGGCGTACATACTTAAACAATCTTTTACAGTTGACGCTTGAAATCATAAACTAAAGCAATGTTGGCTTACATTGAGGTAATCATCGACCAGTTTATCACATTCTTCTTCAAACGTTTTTTCCTCACCACTTCCCTTTTCACGTATTACGCTTAGCACAGCCTCTGGGTTAAACTTCACCAATGCTTTCTTTGGCAGTGGCTTGTCATACACTTTTGCTGCCTCCGTGGGAGAATAGTTCTGGATTTTGCTGAAAGGGGAATACAAGCATCAATTATGTGTTGACATCATGCGGCTCTTGATCAGTTCAACACAGTTATAGCCCTTGATCGCTTCATCAACAGTTACATACAAGGAGCAATCTTTTCAATGTTACAATGTAACAGTCCTGCTATGAATGTACTAGAGTGGGCAAGTTTCAATGAAAATTTGAATTTTAGCCTAATGAAAAATGGGACAATAATTGTAATGTTTATGAATGGTGCAATCCAATGACTACTTGCTCCTGGCAAGGCAATGTGATAACTAAAACCTTATTGTCATACATGCCATAATTTTTCAGACCAATTCCGGGACATTCGAGTTAAATTGTCCGGGACTTTAAGCCGATTTTCCGGGACATGTATAAAATGTAGCGATATTTATAGACATATGCATTTTTGGTATGTTTTTTTTTGTTTCGCATCGTTAATTGCAAAAGTTCGAAAGCCTATCCGAAATACACTTGATCTATTAACGTCAAATTAAACATTACTACTTCCGTTACTAGATACAAGCCACGTGTTTTCAGTGTAAGCGTTCTAAACATAGATGGTGACGTCACTGCGTTATTGTTAAGACCGGTGTGTAACGCGTAGTTGTTGATACGCCTTTATTCATTTATAACATTTATATAATAAAAAATACAACAATACAGTACCGTTAGATCGTCAACTCAAATCAATTCACAATACATACAACCAATCACAATTAATTTTTTACTCAGCGATGTTGGACTTCAGATGTGTGAACAACTATCGTTTGCCCGTACGCAGCGGGAAATAATGACGTAGTAGATTAAAGTCAATTAACAACCACATTAAACAATGCCGCCTTTTCGGTTTGACCGCGAACGTGAGACAATCGATATGATAACAGGACCCCTGTTAATTGATCGATTTTGACAGGTAGCGTAGTCTGCCTATTCAGGTAGGCATTGTCATGGAGACGCTGCAGATATACACAGATTCGAGGTGCAGTTAAGCCTAAGATAAGGTAAATGTATATATGGATTTTGTAAATTCCGGGACATTTGTCAGATTTCCGGGACAGCGGGACAAGTTCTTCATTTCCGGGACTGTCCCGGACAATCCGGGACGTATGGCATGTATGTTATTGTTTTGAATATAAAGCAGTATAGGTTACTGATAACTTGAATTTTGTGAACAAATTAAAAGCTTTTAGTATCCACCAAAAAAGTTCATGTTCTATGTCACAAAAGTGAAACAACTTAACGTTATACAAGGATATGAATTCTAACTCAATCTGATGCTATAATTTCACAATATGGAAGGACTTGGGCACAGACCTAGGTTCTGAAAACCAAAATATAGATGATGTCAGGCAAGATTCTGCTTGGGTTACCTGTCAGTGAAGCCATACATGTCCTTGAGATGCTGTTTTAGGTACAGGAGCAGGATACAGCCCTGGGCAATCCAGATGATTTCCTTCAGGGGTGAGATGTCTTCAGGTAAGCGATCTGGGGTAAACAATATTTGGTTTTAACACCAGAAATAGTTTACAGGCACTAATGTGCCCACAACCCTTTTTTTTTAGAAACACACACATGAACTTTTGTGGATTTGTAAAATGGGGCATATTTGTTTGATCTTCTATATTTCTTTAAGGGAATTTCTTATTTGTGCAAACATCCTTAAAAATTGCATTTTCTGTGCATTTGTTGATGTTGACACCCCTTCACCTGACTAACAATAAACATTATCATACAATAACAAAATGTTTCAATTGCCCGCAGTGTCCGATTGTTATTTTTCTAAATATTTCAGTAACATTATTTCTTGAGCTTCATTAATATCCAATAGGCCGAATAATCAGTGGATGCAATATACCAGTATTGCACCAACAGACCAAATAGTCAAGTGTAATTGTAATAAAAACAGTTGAACTATTTACAACAGTTTGACAAGACAACAGCATAGCTCATGACAATAAACTAGTAGCAAAGTGCGAATTTGGTACATACTTGCTGACAAAAAAGAAACCTGTTCCTATCTGTATGTTAGACAAAAACATTATACCATTATTAACAGCAAAGCAAAATAAGTTAAGTCTAGAATCATCATAATAACAAATCAATTTAATAACTCAAAGGCATATTTTAATTGTAAAATTGCATTTTCCCATCCTTTTAGCAAGGCATCTAAGAATAGCAACTTGGGTTTTCCATGGCTCTCTACTTAGCTTCAAGTTATCAGGCGCTCATTCAAATGTGTTTTCATGTGAACAAGCAAATTTGTTGAATTGATATCCTCTGCTGAATAAATTTTGTTTGTGGATGGCTGCAAATCCCTTGATTTATAATATAATCATAACAAAAGCACCGCATAACGGGTGCCAACGCTTGGCTGCGAAAGCTTGTCAGATTTTTTTATTTTTTTTAGAGGTCACAGTGACCTTGACCTTTGACCTAGTGACCCAAAATTAAGGTGAGGTGTGTAGAACTCATCAAGGTGCATCTACATATGAAGTTTCAAAGTTGTAGGTGGAAGCACTTTGATTTTAGAGCCAATGTTAAGGTTTTAGCACGACGCATGCAGCGGACGGCTAACAGCGGACGACGAGCTGGCTATGACAATACCTCGGGTTTTCTCCGAAAACAGCCGAGCTAAAAAATAATTCAGTGTGTGGTAATTTTTTTTATGAATTGCAATTCTCCTCATTGATATCAACACCCAAGAAGTTTCATGTTGAAATATTGTAGCGTTTCTGAGATATAGCCTTGAAAAGGAACATCATACAAAAACAACAAAGGGCAATAACTCTTAGTTAAGAAAGTGTAAAGTTATGGTTCTTGTATATTGCACTTCTTCCCTTTATTTCTACACAACTATTAAGTTCCATGTTGAAAAGTTGTATGGTAGTTGAGTTAGCCCTGAAATGTTACATCAAATACTAAACAAGAAACCGTCGGAGACGGGTGATGCTCTCCAAAGTGTTTTTTTGTCACAATATTGCAATATATATTCAGATAAAAGGAAACGTCTTGAGGGCACAGTAGTTGGGGGGACAAGAATTTTTTTATAGAAAATTTCAAAGGTCCATAACTCTGTGAAAAATCATCCGACCAGAACCCGCTGATAATATGCACATCTCCTCTTGGTAGTGAAGCTTCCCATAAAGTTACATTGAATTCCGGTCATTAGTTGCTGAGTATGGCCCGGACAAAAATTGTGCACGGACGGACACACCGACAGACGAAGCGGCGACTATATGCTCCCCCCAGCATAAAAAGGGAAATAACTCTTATAAAAGAAAGTGCAGAGTTATGGTTCTTGGGCATGGCGCTTCTGGTCATTGATATATATACACCTCTGAAGTTTCATGTTGATATCTTATATAGTTTGTTAGATTTAACCCTAAACAAGAAATGTGTTTGCCAGAAACACTATGTCCCCTTCTGCGCCGCTTTAATTTAGTTTTTTTGACCTTTGACCTTGAAGGATGACCTTGACCTTTTACCACTCAAAATGTGCAGCTCCATGAGATACACATGCATGCCAAATATAAAGTTGCTATCTTCAATATAGCAAAAGTTATTGCAAAATGTTAAAGTTGGCACAAACCAACAGACAGATCAACAGACAGGGCAAAAACAATATGTCCCCCACTATAGTGGTGGGGGACATAAAAATTTAATGACAGACGGATGGTCGGACAGGAAAACGCCAATGCTAAATTCTCCGCATTAGGCAGGGGATCATAAAGGGAGCTAAACACATTTACTGACATTTCAAATGACTCAAAACTGGTTGCCCCCCTGAAGCTAATGTCAAAACTTCATGGATATATTTTGGATACAGTTTTGTCCAACATTTGAATTCAAGAGTGAGAGGAGTCATGAAAACTAATGTCCGACGAATAATATTAGTTTCACAGTATAAATTCTACACTTGACAAAATGACATAGGACCACAATTCAGCCTGTAACTGGTTGCAGTCAAAAGTTATCCCTTAACCATCACTTGCACATTGAGCTGTGAAAGTTTGAGCAAAATCTGCCTAGCAGTTTGGAGTTGAACAAGATGCGTTTGTGAAACACTATGTCCCCTCCATATATTTGACATTTGACCTTGGAGGATGACCTTGTTCTTGACCTTTTACTACTCAAAATTTGCAGCTCCATGAGATAAACATGCATGCCAAATATCAAGTTGCTATCTTCAATATTGCAAAAGTTATGGCAAATGTTAAAGTTTGACGCAAACCAACAAACAAACCAACAAACAGACAGAGCAAAAATAATATGTCCCCAAGTATAGACTGGGGGACATAAAAATATATACATGTATATTTGAAAATAAAACACAACTTTATATATTCTATATTGGAAAAAACAAAGTGACATAATTCTGCCAAAACAAATTTTAGCCTACCGTAAATACACAAATATAATACGCACTTTCTTACCAGCCGAATTTTTCTTCAAGTAAGGGGTGCGCATTATAAACAAATGTAGAGCAGAACAAAAATTTTCCTGTGAACATTTTTAACTTAATCATTGTTATTCGCTGCGTGTCAGCCATTTTTAATTACACCATTACATCAAAGGGTGGCAACTGTGCTTACGGTAATTGTCATGGCTACACCGTATATTACCATACATGCTAAATAAACCAACCATAGGTATTATAGATACATAATAATAATACTTATTATTTTATTATTATAATTATTATCGTTCTGAATGTTGTCAAATGGAATTAAATGTTATAAAAAACGTCTCTGTTTTGTTCTTTTGCAATTATGACTGCTTGACCCGGGTGTCAGCAGGTGGCCAGTATGTTATCGGTAAAGGTGTTGAGAAGGGCCATCGCTCGTCAGCAGGACCCGTATATTCGAGATGTTGATAAAAGCCGGGGTATTATTGTATTACTGTGAAACAGATGGTTGATAACCCCAATTGATTTGCTATTTTCACAACACAAAAATATATTGACACATTTTTCCGGAAAATGACCATGTCATGTTTTTTTAAATCATATTTTACTCGGATTTCAACTTTTACCGATAAATTTGGACCAAACTCAGGGGTGCGTATTTTACACGAGGGTGTATTGTATTTGTGTATTTAAGGTAAATTCCTTTCTTAAAAATCATCTACAAATTAGGTTCATTTAAGGGTGAAAGTTTGCACATGATCCATCCAGTGGTTAAAGGAGTTGAAAATTGTGGGGCAATTAGTTCAATAATAGAACAACAGGCAAAGGCCCATAATTCTGCCAAAACTTGTCGAAGCCGAAATTCGTTTCTTAACAATTATATTGACATTGCAGTTATTTGCATGATTTAAAACAATGTACACAACTCGCCTATTAATGTATCTTTATCATCGTCATCATCATCATATGCTGCATGCCTCTGGTTTTCTGATAGTCCATTCTCGGAAAAATTTGGTGGAGACAACATCTGCAAATCAAACCATATAAATCAACCACAACTAGTAAAGCTGTAATGTCAGGCACCAAGGCTGAAAATGTCCCCAAAACTGATAGACAGAATGAATAAAACTTTAAAAAACAAGAGCTGTGTTCCTGAAACACAATGCCCCCTACTGCGCCGCTTTGAAGCCATATATTTAACCTTTGACCTTGAAGGATGACCTTCACCATCACCTTTCACCACTCAAAATGTGCAGCTCTATGAGATGAACATGCATGCCAAATATCAAGCTGCTATCTTCAATATTGAAAAGGTTATGGCCAATGTTAAAGTTTTCGGACGGACAGACGCCATATATTTGACATTTGACCTTGAAGGATGACCTTGATCTTCACCTTTCACCACTCAAAATGTTCAGCTCCATGAGATACACATGCATGCCAAATATCAAATTGCTATCTTCGATATTGAAAAAGTTATGGCCAATGTTGAAGTTTTGGAACGGACAGACACCATTTATTTGACATTAGACCTTGAAGGATGACCTTGACCTTCACCTTTCACCACTCAAAATGTTCAGCTCCATGAGATAAACATGCATGCCAAATATCAAGTTGCTATCTTCAATATTGAAAAAGTTATGGCCAATGTTTAAGTTTTCGGACGGACCGACAGACGCCATATATTTGACATTTGACCTTGAAGGATTACCTTGACCTTCACCTTTCACCACTCAAAATGTGCAGCTCCGTGAGATGCATATGCCAAATATAAAGTTGCTATCTTCAATATTGAAAAAGTTATGGCCATTAAAGTTTTCAAACGGACGGACAGACTGACTGACTGACAGTTCAACTGCTATATGCCACACTACCGGGGGCATAAAAATGCCCGAACATTAGCTTGATTTTAGCAAGAAGGCCAATGGATCTAAGTTGCTCACCTGAGATCAAAATGATCTTCATTGTTAAAAGCTGGAAAGTCTCACCATAGCCATAAAAGGAAAACTGCCATCCTAACCCAACAGTGTCATTTAGACAAATAAAACCATTTTCGAACTTGTCCAAGATATCATGTAAACAAATGTTTTAAGACACTTTCGTGTTTATTGAAAAAAGACACTTCTAGATTTTTACAAGATTTCACTATTGCCATTTAAGAACAAGAGATCTGTTTGTCAGAAACACAATGCCCCTTTTTGCGCCGCTTTGAAATAAAATTTCAATATATCATTTGGCAGGTTAAGAAATTATCTCCCTTTTAAAGCTTATTACTTCCCTTGGATTGTATTTTTTTACTTTTGACCTTGAAGGATGACCTTGACCTTTCACTACTCAAAATGTGCAGCTTTATGAGATACACATGCATGCCAATTATCAAGTTGTTATCTTCAATATTGCAATAATTATGGGCAACGTTAAAGTTTTCGGACAGACTGACTGACTGACGGACAGTTCAACTGCTATATGCCACCCTACCTGGAGCATAAAACTAGCCTTGCACCCTAATGGCTATGTTCTCCAATGGACCAGAACTATTTACTCACATTTCTGAGATATAAGTACTACAAATGTTCTTCCCTGTCGGTTGGTGGCCATGGCATAAATGGACCAGAACCAGTTTCGAACTCAGCTGGATATCATTATAACAAATATTCTCAGCAGGTTTCATGAACAAAAGACAAAAAATTTGATTTCTAGAGGTTCACACGGTTTAACTATGGCAATACAGTAGAGTCCACTTAATTGAATATCGGATAATCGAATAATTCGGTTAATTGAATAGAAATTGAAAACACCAAACCATTTGCATCTCTTCCCGTTGTAAATATTCCACATAGTCTGATAGAAAATATGGCGTAATTCGGTAAATTGAATAGCCCTGGCAGCTGATTGTGTTTTTTTTACCGATCTGAACCATTTTCAAACTCAACCGTCTTATCCAAGAAACAAATGTTCTGACCAAATTTCACGAAGATGTGGACCAAAAATGTGACTTCTAGAGTGTTCAAATATTTTCTAGTGTACACTTAATATAATTTAGTATAATTTAATACTCCGGATAATTGAATATTCGGACGTGACAAATGGGCTATTCAATTAAGCGAAATCTACTGTATAAGGAAAACTGTTATGACCCCAGGCAGCCATTTTAAACATACCAGATTTTTAAAAAACTAGGCTGAGACATCATAAAAAAAAATTCTTAAACAAGTTTCATGAAGTTTGGGCTGAAACTGTGACTTCTCAAATTCACAAGATATTATTAATATAGGCATTTACGGAAAACTGCCTTGCTCCCTCGCAGACATGTTTTCAACAAACAAAAACCATTTTAAAGCTCAGATGAGATTTCATTGAAACAAAATGTTATGAACAAGTTTCATGATGATTCTTTGAGTAAGCCAAGTGACCTAGTTTTGAACCCAAAGTTACCAAGTTTCGAACATTGCCAAGGTATCATTAGGAAAGATTGGAACAAGTTTTATTAAAATTGGACAATGGTTTCTAGGGTATTCACAATGTTAAAGTTGACAGTGGATGATGCATGATTACCAACAGGCAAAAGGCGATCAAAGTATCTCAACATGAGCTTGTTGTGCTCAGACGAGCCAAAAATGCAAGCTACATTCAAACTTCATCGATTTCTGGAATTTTTAAAGGGAGAAAGAAATACAGAATTTAATGATGTGAAGATAACACACATTTATAATCTTTTTATTATAAATTAAAAATATATCTAGAAATACAACAAAGACTCATATTTTTTAATTCAAATTATCATATAGGCACAAAACACACAGGTGGAGGCACAAAACACAAGGCGCTGCCATATAAGCATGCATTCATGCTTTAAAACATTCGCACATAAATGCATGATATTATTCTTTGCTGTATTTTCTAAGATTATGCAACTATTGCAATTAAAATCTAAAAGTGGATTTGCACACTAAATTACAACAGCAAAAAGAACCATTCAAAGAATAGGATAAGCAAACAAAGAAAAAATGTAAAATACCATTTTTGTTGCTGTCTTGCTGTCACCTATCAGCTTCTATAAAACAGTAAAATAAGCACATAACTCTAAGCGATACCATTGACGAAAATGTATAAAACAAATAGGGGAACATAAATAAAAGTTTATCATGCCTAGATCATTTGAAAGCATAAGCATATCCAACTTAGCTTCTTACACTGGAAATGGCACAGCCGTTTCATTACTTTCAATATACATTGCACAACAAACAAGGTCACAAAAATCACAATCACATTTCAACATAGCACTTGTGGCTTAATAGATTTACTCCTGCATTCAACGCTTCAGAAACACATTTTACTATTACAATGACCATTGGTGACCACTACAATAAAATACCACAACAGGCCATGCACAACAACAGAAATCTCTGAAGCAGGGTTTACTCGGCCACATGTAAATGTGTTTAAATAGGTTCACATGGCAGCAGAACTGGACAAAATAGAACGGCACCATTTTTACGAGAATGAAATTAGACCCGTATGTTAAAAACTAAGGAGACCTCTGAAATAAACATTTACAATAATAACATTGTCAAATCTGTTGCTAAATACTGTAATCATTCTATGTTTTCTGACGCTATAAACAGATAAATATCCGGCAGCACAAAATTAGTATGGAATGAACTGATATTAAGCCAAGGCTATATTGTTGCAGCAGCTTTTAACTCTTTCAGCGCTGGAACCAAATTTTGAAGGCCTTTGCAAACAGTTTGGATCCAGATGAGACGCCACAAAACGTGGCGTCTCATCAGGATCCAAACTGGTTGCTATTCTGATAGTATTCTTTGAAAAAAATTGAAGAAAATGCTAATTTTAGAAATTTCACAGACGACATTTTAGCAGACGACAAATTTCCCAGCATGCAAAGGGTTAAGTAGACATGGGCATACTTCTCTGAATGACTGTAGCAGGTTGGACCCTGACACTGAGACCAGGATGTCTATGTGGTGAATAATAAAGAGGGGCTCATCCTGGGTCTGGTAGAGGAAGAAGGCAAGGTTGTCAACGATGTACAACTGCTCTTGTAGGCTGATTTTCTGAAACACCAGGTTGTTACATTTTCCTTTTAAGATCAGCAGTGTGGTCAAATTTTAAAACACTCTAGAGAGATTAGCAATGCTTAACGAGTTTTATACAGCCAAACTTGTTCTTGATTGTTGCATAATTTGTTATCTTGCCCTGGAAAATGTCAGTGAAGTTTTCACAATTTGGTAGAAAGGTGGTGGGACCATCATATGAGGAATTTAAAGCCAAGTGGCTTTATTTTGGCAAAATCATACTGGAATATATTCAGGTTTTTTATAAATAATTAGTTTGCTAAAAATAACTTGCTTGATAACAGAGAATGCAACATGATTTTCAACTTTATTGCCAACCAACAATATATTTGCTATGCAATATATAGCTACATAATACAAATTAATCCAAATACTTACTGCTGAATCATCTAAAAGATTGAGTAATGATGTAAGCAAGGCTCTCCGATGTGACCTATTAGCTCGAAGTACGCCATACAGGAATGCATTAAGACTGCTGCTGTTGTCATGGGGGTTGTGAAGGCCCCGTACCACACCGTCAGAACTGTCTGCCTGGATGATCTCCTGCAGTTTGAAGCACATCTTGATGCCCTGAAGTGCCTTCATCTGAAACACAAGTACATACATTTGACTACACATGCACTCCACTCATCTGAAACACAAGTATATACATTTGACTATACATGCACTCCACTCATCTGAAACACAAGTATATACATTTGACTACACATGCACTCCACTCATCTGAAAAACAAGTATATACATTTGACTATACATGCACTCCACTCATCTGAAACACAAGTATATACATTTGACTATACATGCACTCCACTCATCTAAAACACAAGTATATACATTTGACTATACATGCACTCCACTCATCTGAAACACAAGTATATACATTTGACTACACATGCACTCCACTCATCTGAAACACAAGTACATACATTTGACTACACATGCACTCCACTCATCTGAAACACAAGTATATACATTTGACTTTACATGCACTCCACTCATCTGTAACACAAGTATATACATTTGACTATACATGCACTCCACTCATCTGAAACACAAGTATATACATTTGACTATACATGCACTCCACTCATCTAAAACACAAGTATATACATTTGACTATACATGCACTCCACTCAGCGGCATTAACCCTTTACCACTTTGATACGTTTTTTGACGCATTAGTAGTCCCTTAGAAAGTTAAATTTAATTAAAGACCTTTCTTACTAGATTTAAGTTTAAAAGGTTTCATTTCCAACCCTTAGATACTGATAAGCAGCAAATAGCATAAAACCTGAACAGACTGCGAGTTACTCGCAGGCTGTTCTGATTTTAGGCTGTTTGCTCTTAGCCATTTTCACTTCGCTTCATAGTGGGAAAGGGTTAAATTCAGTTGATAAAGCATTGATAATACATTTAATGAAAATAACGGAACTAGGGTTGCAACCAATTTATTAATTATAAACATGTCAAATTACTATGTCCTAACTTGATCAAATAGAGCTCGTCACAAACATGACTATAAATACACCAGCACTTATTTGTCACAGTCATAGCAGCTTTGTTCATGGATATATTCAAGGGCACATGGCTCAGAAATAAATGCATCGCTGTGAACGAAAAATGGGTCTTGCACATTTTATTCTTCTGCAAAATAAAAGCCAAGTTATAACAAGACTATTGCCAACCAATAAAGGTCCCCTACCGGCTCCACCATTGTCAGAAATTCCACCATTGTCAGAATATTTTTTTGTTGTTGCCATAGCAACCAGAATTTTTGACGTAGGAACAAAATGAAATGATGTGCATAATGTCCATATTGCCATCTATCCATGTTGGAAGTTTCATAAAAAAAATATGAAGAACTTTTAAAGTAATCGCAGGATCCAGAAAACCACCATTTTCAGCAGTATTTCTAGTCTATTTGTTGACATAGCAACCAGAATTTTTGTTGTAGGAACAAAATGAAATGATGTGCATAATGTCCATATTGCCATCAATCCATGTTTCAAGTTTCATGAAAAAATATGAAGAACTTTTAAAGTTATCGCAGGATCCAGAAAACCACAATTTTCAGCAGCATTTCTAGTCTATTTGTTGCCATAGCAACCAGAATTTTTGACGTAGGAACAAAATGAAATGACATGCATAATGTCCATATTGCCATCTATCCATGTTTCAAGTTTCATGAAAAAATATTAAGAACTTTAAAAGTTATCGCAGGATCCAGAAAAGGGTGACAGACTGATGGACACACAGAGCGCAAACCATATCCCCTCCGGTGAAACCGGTAGGGGACTTAAAATGATTGACATTATTGTTTTCCTTTAACCATAACAGAGCCAACAGTCACTCTAGATTACCGTACGATTAAATTACCAAATTAAAAGATTAACAAATAATTACAAGACTATAGACAACAAGAGCTTTGGCACTTGACGAATTCCCACAAATGCAGCATTGACACAGAATATTTTGCATGTTGTCTTCAAATAAAACAGCGGACACCATGCTCAATGTGACCCCGTGACTTAGTTTTTGACCCGGCATCGACCATGTTCGAACTTTACCTACGCATCATCTAGATACAACTTCTGACCAAGTGTTCTGAAGCTCGGATGACAACTACTTGAATTAGAGAGAGGACACCATGCTGAATGTTAACAAGAGGGCCTGAAAGTCCCAAAGTTGCTCACCTGAGATTCAAAGGAACTGACCTGTTCTGTGCAGCCCAAGATGTCATTAGAACAAAATGTTCTTACCAACTTTCATGACTAGTGAACACCCTGGCAGCCACGTTTTTCAACAGACCAGAACCATTTTCATACACATCCAAGATATCATTTAAGCAAATAAACTGACAGTTTCATGAAGATTCATAAGTCCATAAAAGGAGAAATGCCCCCCCCCCCAGTGGTGGCCATGTTTTTCAAGCAACTGGAACCATTTTCGAACTTGTCCAAAATATCATTGGGACAAATCTTCTGACAAAGGTGATCGTACAATAAATATGGCTTCTAGAGTGTTAACAAGGTTTAACTATAGCTATAGCTATATAAGGAAAAATGCCACGCCCCCTTGGCGGCCATGTTTTTCCACCAACCGTAACCATTTTCGAACTCATCCAAGATATCATTGGGACAAATCATCTGACCAAGTTTCATGATGATCGGACAATAAATGTGGCCTCTAGAGTGTTAACAAGGTTTTACTAAAGCATGATATATAGCCATATTAGGAAAAATGCCCCGCCCCCTGGTGGACATATTTTTTAAGCAACCGAAACCATTTTCAAACTCATCCAAGATATCATTACGACAAATCTTCTGACCAAGTTTCATTAAGATCGGAAAATAAATGTGGCCTCTAGAGTGTTAACAAGGTTTTACTATAGCCATATAAGGAAAAATGCCCCGCCCCCTGGCAGCCATGTTTTTCAACCAACCGGCATCATTTTTGAACTCGTCCAAGATATTATTGGGATGAATCTTCTGACCAAGTTTCATGAAGATCAAACAATAAATATGGCCTCTAGAGTGTTCACAAGGTTTTACTATAGCCATATAAGGAAAAATGCCCCGCCCCTTGGCAGTCATGTTTTTTAAGCAAACGTAACCATTTTTGAACTCATCTAAGATATCATACATACCAATCTTCTGACCAAATTTCATTAAGATTGGACAATAAATGTGGCCTCTTGAGTGTTATCAAGGTTTTACAATAGACATTAGGAAAACTGCCACGCCCCCTGGCGGCAATGTTTTTTCACCGATCTGGACCATCTTCGAACTCGTCCGAGATATCAATGAAACCAATGTTTTGACCAAGTTTCATGATGATTGGGCAAAAATTGTGACTTCTAGAGTGTTCACAAGGTTTCTCTATAGCCATATTAGGAATACTGCCCCGCCCACTAGCGCCCATGTTTTTCAACGGACCGGAACCATTTTTGAACTCAACCAACATATCATTTAGACAAACATTTTGACAAAGTTACATGAAGATTGGGCATCACATGTGACTTCTACAGTGTTCACAAGGTTTTTCTTTTTTTTGAACTAGTGACCTAGTTTTTGACCCAGCATGACCCAGTTTCGAACTCAGTCGAGGTATCAATTGGACAAATGTTCTGACCAAATTTCATGAAGATCAGGCAATAAATGTGGCCTCTAGAGTGTTCACAAGGCAAAATGTTGACGACGGACAACGCACGACGGAGGATGGACACGTTGTGCTCAGTTGAGCTAAAAACGCACTAAGTGACCCTGTGACCTAGATTTGGACCCGGCATGGCCCATATTCCAACTTGATTTAGACATCATCTAGATACAACATCTGACCATGTTTGGTGAAGATCGGATAAAAACAACTTGAATTAGAGAGGGGACACTTAATACGGACCGACAGACAGACCGACCGACAGACAAGCTCACTCCTTTATACCCCCCCTAAACTTCGTTTGTGGGGGTATAATTATTCAAACTGTCTATCAAAGGCATACTAAGCAAACATATATTAACGCTGAACACATGCTTAGATGAAATATTCAACTGATTATTCAATCACTGCAATAAAGGCATGCTAGGTCGCCTTACGTGTATGAATCCTGGGTATTTCTTGTCAATCTCCTGCATAAGCTGCTCTGCCTTGATTCTGATGGCAGGTAAAGTGTCTGTAGCCACACTTATCAAGTATGGAATACACTGAAAAATACATGAAGGCAGGTTAAGTGTCTGTAGCCACACTTATCAAGTATGGAATACACTGAAATATACATGAAGGCAGGTTAAGTGTCTGTAGCCACACTTATCAAGTATGGAATACAATGAAATACATGAGGGCAGGTAAAGTGTCTGTAGCCACACTAATCAAGTATGGAATACACTGAAATACATGAGGGCAGGTAAAGTGTCTGTAGCCACACTTATCAAGTATGGAATACACTGAAAAATACATGAAGGCAGGTAAAGTGTCTGTAGCCACACTTATCAAGTATGGAATACACTGAAATACACAAGGGCAGAAAGTGTCGGTAGCCACACTAATCAAGTATGGAATACACTGAAATACATGAGGGCAGGTAAATTGTCTGTAGCCACACTTATCAAGTATGGAATACACTGAAATACACAAGGGCAGAAAGTGTCTGTAGCCACACTAATCAAGTATGGAATACACTGAAATACATGAGGGCAGGTAAATTGTCTGTAGCCACACTTATCAAGTATGGAATACACTGAAAAATACATGAAGGCAGGTAAAGTGTCTGTAGCCACACTTATCAAGTATGGAATACACTGAAATACACAAGGGCAGAAAGTGTCTGTAGCCACACTAATCAAGTATGGAATACACTGAAATACATGAGGGCAGGTAAATTGTCTGTAGCCACACTTATCAAGTATGGAATACACTGAAAAATACATGAAGGCAGGTAAAGTGTCTGTAGCCACACTTATCAAGTATGGAATACACTGAAATACATGAGGGCAGGTAAAGTGTCTGTAGCCACACTTATCAAGTATGGAATACACTGAAATACATGAGGGCAGGTAAAGTGTCTGTAGCCACACTAATCAAGTATGGAATACACTGAAATACATGAGGGCAGGTAAAGTGTCTGTAGCCACACTTATCAAGTATGGAATACACTGAAACAATTGAGGGCAGGTAAAGTGTCTGTAGCCACACTTATCAAGTATGGAATACACTGAAATACATGAGGGCACACTGAAATACAGGAAGGCAGGTAAAGTGTCTGTAGCCACACTTATCAAGTATGGAATACACTGAAATACATGAAGGCAGGTAAAGTGTCTGTAGCCACACTTATCAAGTATGGAATACACTGAAATACAGGAAGGCAGGTAAAGTGTCTGTAGCCACACTTATCAAGTATGGAATACACTGAAACAATTGAGGGCAGGTTAAGTGTCTGTAGCCACACTTATCAAGTTTGGAATACACTGAAATACATGAGGATTGGATGTTACACCAAGCCACATTAGACAGGATTGGATAATTTATGAGTTTTGCCATGGAGCTATTTTAAGTTTCAATTTAATGGCTTATGAAATGTTGAAACGGTTTGCTAAACAAACTGTTAACATGTTATGAAGATTGAACAACCCACAAAATGACCCCAATACAGTGCCTTCCCCAGGAATTTGTTCAGGCGCCCCGGGGGTGGGTTCAGGAGGGGTGTCCCCTCCCTACGTTGATTTTTTTTATATTTCAACGTTTCAATTCACGTTCTGTGGTGCGTTATAACTAAAAAAAAACAGCGTCAAAAGACGTCATTTGGTGCGCTATGACTCTTCAAAAAAATCCCCCAGTCATTTAAAAATATATTTTTTTATATTGTTTAATTGTTTTAAAACTTTTCCGCACAAATAGTTAAATCCCGACTCGAACGATTCCCCAATACATCCGTTTCAACCCGACTCTATTACTGTATACTTACTACTTTTCAAGTTTCTATTTATTACCCGATAATCCCGTTTATTCCGTTTTTATCAATCTCTTTCTGGTAAATATTTACGATAAAAGCTTTCAGTTATTTCTTTAACACAAACCTTGCCATTTTTTAAGTGACTATTTATAGATTTGATGAAATTTTGCCTCTGAATATGCGTCAATCTCCTGACCTGTTGTGTGCTTGTTAGAACGCTCAATACACGCCATTTGTATGCAATAGACGCGACGTTGTACATGCTGCATAATTTTCACGCTCTTTTAAATTGAGAAAAAGATTCGACACAAAATAAATTTGCACTGCTAATTTGAAGCAAAAATATTTAACGTTGCCGTAACATTTACATTCGGAAGTGTGTTTCGGATTAAAAACGCGTTAACATCGACTTACGGTAATGGGTTTCGGATTACAAATTTAATTATTCCCATTTGAGATTTCAACAAATATTAACCGTTGCGTTATAAATTCAACGACAATTTGTTTACACACTTTACGAGTCGAATAAATGTTTTGACGGAATTATGCATGAAATTCACAATGTCCACGAGGATCACGGCCGGTTGCCATCATCAGTCTTCTAACTATCGATTATCGGACGAAACATTTACAAGTGTGCGTAATTAATTCAACGAAAATTTGTTAAAGCGCATTACGTGTCGAATAAATGTCAGAAAAACGAGGTGAATCAATGCTATAAATGGACATGTCGAAATATACATGTACTGGAATTAAATTAATTGTTATCACATAATTGTAACTGGGAGTCATTTGCACAACTTACTCGCTATAATAATTAATTGTTTACCACTTGCAATTAATTTCTCGTATTAATTATGAGTCATCGGTAACACTTGTTTACAGTAAAAAGGTGTGATGATGATGCCCGAAACCGTCTTTAATGTTCTGTACTGTACTAATTACCGGTTTTATATTACTCAAATGGTACAACTTCTTGCAAATCAAGCTGCGATAAACTCTTTCTTCATGCCCGACGTCAATCAAAAATAATGGTCGATAGTTAACCCCGCCCTCATAAGCATTCGCGTAACCGATTGGACGATGAACTTCACAGTTTGACGACTGGAAAGTTACCAGATACATCCTTGTCTGCATTTAAATGACCGTGTAATGTGGCTAGAATAATCGATACGCACGTCATGCTATTCTCTTATCAGTGGATTATCCATTACCCCATGTGGTGTTTATGGCGATTACTTGTGAAAGTAGGTACCGAGTGCTCTTTTAAAACAGGGAATATTGATACATTGATAGGGAAACCTTGATTTTTTTGGACATTCTCCACTTTCTTTTACTGAAGAATACACTGATCGGAAAATTTCAAGCGCCCCGGGGACTCTGATTTCGAAATTCAAGCGCCCCGGCAAGGGGCGCTTAAATGGCCTGGGGAAGACCCTGCCCCAATACTTATTTTTTTTCATTGTGTTAATAAGTTATCTCTGCAAACAAAGCAATAACTAACCACCAGGTCTGGTTATTCTTTAACTGTCACAGACTTGAAGTCATTAGTTTGATCTCAATGCTGCAACCGTAACGAGAGCCCCCTACATGTACTTACAACAAGCAAATTTGTTGAATAGATATCCCCCGCCAATATGCTTCTGGACACAAAAGTGTTACATTTGACACAAAAAAGCATTTATACAAGATACAAAGGGCCATAACTCCGTTATTAACAGATGGTGTACGAAGCCATTTGGCGTGCATCATCCTGGTATCCTTATGTATACTCATACCAAGTTTCATTGAAATCCGTCAAAGCACTTCCAAGATATGGCTCCAGACGGACGGAAAGACGGACGGACAACCTCAAAACAATATCCCTCCGCCAAGGGATAAAAAGTCACTGTGTCGTAGTGGATATTGTGTCCGCCTAGCAACCAAAAGGTCCCTGTTTGGATCCCAACAGTGGGAGTGTTCTTTAGATCGCTCCAAAGACACCATGTACTGGTTCTATCAAGGAGCGTTTCATAAAGCCTAAGGATTTCAATGCATTTGCGCCAGAATGAATAGGTTATATTTGCGCTAGAATGAATAGGTTTAAACATACCTGCACAGGATGGACCAATCCCTGATTCAAAACAAGCTGTATCACATTGAGAGCTTCCAGGCGCACCTGGGACTTGCTGTGGAAGAATGACTCCAGCACTTCCTTCAAGTACACCTGCATGATGGTGCTGGCCATTCTGTAACACAACACCATAGATTCATGCATAGGTGTTTCTGGTTGAACGAGATAAGAAAGATTGCTTGCTTGTTTGTTTTGTATATTTTTGATTAAAGGACGTCACTTCTAAACAAAAATCCAGCCAATGTAGAAAGTGTTGCCCTGATAAGCCTGTGCAGACTGCACAGGCTATTCTGGGATGACTCTTTAGGCACATGCATAACCTCCATTTTCCCATATTGCAGATCTGTCAATATGGATGATTGAGATAATAAAGAGCTGTCACAACCGGGTTATAAATCAGGAATGTACGGATCACTTGCATGAAAGCCTTGCACATTTACACCTGGTGGTGTTTACGTTTTTGAAGATAAACTAAAAAAACACTATTGTAAGCATGTTTAATATAAAAATATTCATAACGGCTGTATAAAATAACAAGAGCACTGCATAACGGGTGCCAACGCTCGGCTGCAGGTGCAGTTTAGAATAAATGACAGCTTGTCAGAATTTTTCAGTGACCTTAACCTTTGACCTAGTGACCCAAAATAAGTGTGGCGTGTAGAACTCATCAAGGTGCATCTACATATGCAGTTTCAAAGTTGTAGGTGGAAGCACTTTGATTTTAGATACAAATGTCAAGGTTTTAGCACGACGTGGACGGCAGACAACGAGCTGGCTCTGACAATACCTCAGATTTTCTTCGAAAACAGCCGAGCTAAAAATAAGGTGTAGCATGTGATTAATATGGTGTTCATTTAAAAGCAATGCATGACCTACCCTGATTGCACATCCCCCATTTCTTTGAGATCCTCTTCCTTGGCATGTTTCTTCCCTGAAAGACAACAATCTCTTGATCAATAATTAAACTCACTGGACTAAGATATACTGAATTTAATATAAAAGTAACTTGAAACTGGGAGGCAAATACCAACAAGAGCACCGCCTTGCGGGTGCAGACCGCTCATCTATTTTATTTTTAAAGGTGAAGGGACTCTCATTTTCAATCACAAAGGAGGGATGGGTGGAGTGAAGAGCGGTGCATTGTGTGGGGGTGTGGACATTTATTACATTATCTTCCAAAAATGCGAAAAAAAGGGAAAAAAAAATCGGGGGGGGGGGGGGGAGGGGGGGGGGGGGTGGGGGGGTGGCTGGGGGTGGGGATTCTTGGGTGAGATGGTTGGACGGTATTTCAAACATAAAATAATAAAAATAAATATTTTTAACCGTTTTAAAAAAAATAAAATTGGGAGGGGGTGGGGTGGGGGGTATAGTGTGAGGGTGTGGTGGTCATTTGTGAGATGATCTTAAAAAAAAATAAAAATACTAATAATAGGGGGGGGGGGGGGGGGGGGGGGGCACGGTGTATTTTTAATAATTTGACCTTGAGAGTCAAGGTCATTCAAAGGTCAAGGTAAAATTCAACATGCCAGGTACAGTAACCTCATGATAGCATGAAAGTATTTGAAGTTTGAAAGCAATAGCCTTGATACTTAAGATGTAAAGTGGATCGAAACACAAAATTTAACCATATATTCAAAGTTACTAAGTCAAAAAAGGGCCATAATTCCGTAAAAATGACATCAAGAGTTATGCAACTTGTCCTATGATACTTTAGGGGTAAAGTGGACCAAAACACAAAACTTAACCAAACTTTCAATTTTCTAAGTATAAAGGGCCCATAATTCCGTCCAAATGCCAGTCAGAGTTACATAACTTTGCCTGCACAGTCCCCTTACGATAGTTAGTAAGTGTTGCAAGTATGAAAGCAATAGCTTTGATACTTCAGGAATAAAATGGACCTAAACACAAAACTTAACCAAAATTTTCAATTTTCTAAGTATAAAAAGGGCACATAATTCTGTCAAAATGCACGCCAGAGTTATCTAACTTTGCCTGCCCAGTCCCCTCATGATAGAAAGTAAGTGTACCAAGTTTGAATGCAATAGCATTGATACTTTCTGAAAAAAGTGGACCTAAACGCAAAACTTAACCAAAATTTTCAATTTTCTAAGTATAAAAAGGGCACATAATTCAGTCAAAATGCACGCCAGAGTTATCTAACTTTGCCTGTCCAGTCCCCTCATGATAGTAAGTAAGTGTACCAAGTTTGAATGCAATAGCATTGATACTTTCTGAGAAAAGTGGACCTAAACGCAAAACTTAACCGGACGCCGACGCCGATGCAAGGTGATGACAATAGCTCATAATTTTTTTTCAAAAAATAGATGAGCTAATAAGATTATCAAAAATTAGTCATTCAGAAGCACGTTTTTGTTTCCTAAATTTATTTAAGTTTAGGGTGGGGCGCTTGTGCAGGAACAATAATTTGGGAGCTAGCGTAATAAAATGTATGTCGTTGTAAAATTCTTCTGCCTTACAAATACCATCAGTTAACAAAAACGGACAAGTAAGGCAATATCAGATTTAGCATCCCTAACAATTGTAATACTAGAAAGATGCACTTACATTCTGCATCAGATTTAGCCATTCGGACCTCTTCTTCTTGCAAATACAGAAACAAATTCTTTAACACTTGGCACTTCATTTTATGTGAGGCGTTTACGTCTACCATCAAATCACAGTACATAGTCTTTAGTGTCCGCCCCAACATGTACTCAAAATGCCGAACAGCCATAAAACCTGCAATCAAGACATTGCATGTATAACCCTTTGCATGCTGGGAAATTTGTCGTCTGCTAAAATGTCGTCTGCTGAATTTCTTAAATTAGCATTTTCTTTGTTTTTTTTACAAAGAATACTATCAGAATAGCAAACAGTTTGGATCCTGATAAGACGCCACATTCTGTGGCGTCTCATCTGGATCCAAACTGTTTGCACTTAGTACGGACCGACCTACCGACAAACAAGCTCACTCCTATATACCCCCCTAAACTTCGTTTGTGGGGGTATAAAAAAGGTAAAAATGATCTTGGGTGATTTTTGTGTATTGAAGTGTTCAAAGACCGTTAAGTATCATAGCTTTGTAGAGAGCATTATTGATGTCATAAAAACTGCAATTTTTTGGTTAACCTTCAAAGACAGAAAGAAGAACAAACTGTATGCCTACCCAATTTTGTAGATGGTGGCAGCATACAAATATAGAAAGATGGAAACATCATTCCACTTACCTATGCCTGTCATAGCCATCAATTGCACGCTATCATCTTCATGGGTTGTGAAGAAAATAAGTAAGTCAAATATGGTTTCTTTCATTGAACTCTGAAAAAAGATATAACCTTTAATGCTTTCAACAAAAAGTAACAAACAAACACAGACAACTTAAAATTATACATTTATTTAAATGTGTACTTTTATATACAGCATGTCTATCCCACAACAGAACAAAAAATATTATTTCAAAAGCACATACAAATGAAACCAGTGATCAAAATCCCCAAAAGTTTTCAACAGGTAAATTTGCAACCAGGTTTGCTCAGATTCTATGATTCATGGAATACGGACAAAACCCCTCCCGGATAAAAACCCTCCCGTCATTTTCATAGGGGGCGGACGAAAACCCTCCCGTGAATAAACATGGGCGGACAAAAACCCTCCCATGAAAAAAACGGGGGAGGACAAAAACCCTCCCATGAAAAAACGGGACCGGACAAAAACCCTCCCGTAAAAGAAACACTTAGTGTTGCATTCATTAATCCGATAAAATTACCCATCGTGTGTATTGTGTTTTCAGGGGTGTGAAATTGAAAGAAAATGTGTATCCATTAACTGTAAACATACCGCTTTCTAATTTGCATATATATCCGATAATCCAATATAATAACAACATCAATTAAAACATAAAATGAGGCCATTTATAGACGACTGAATTTTAATTTAAATTGAATGCAATACGATACAGTGCAACGTTTAATCGCGTCATACTATCATTCATGCAAAAAAGTGCTTTCCGGGAAGTTTCTGAAAACTTTGCGAAAATGAAAGTAAAATTATGTTAACAACTAACAATTCGTTAGCATGTAACTAATTTGTCTCAATTACTTATTTAATTTAGCTTTGACTGTAACGTTTTCAATTACATTTTTGCAGACAATATATAAAGCATACTGTATTGTCAAATATGTCAATGATTCGGTTATTGAGGCCCACTAATCAGCTAATCATAACAATTAACTAGTTAATGGCATCAATAATATGTATCAAAATAGCAAACTGTGAATCTGCAACTGCGGACAAAAATCCTCCCGTGAAAGCAATTAAACACCGACAAATGTAATTGCTTCACACATTGTGGCATTCATTAATCCGCAAAATTTACTAAAAATAGCAAACTGTGATTCCGCAACTACTTTTAGTTTTTAAGTAGTTTAATCACAGAATTAATTAAAAGCAATTAAACGCCGACAAATGTATTTGCTTCACACAATGTTGCATTCATTAACCCGAAAAAATCACTCAATGCTGACAACATTTGTTCAAAATATCATACTGTGAATCTGCAAATATAAAAAGCAATTTGTTTGTGTAAAGGCACACAAGTGTCTACAATGTTGGTTTTTGTTTATCAATTGATTATGCTTATTTGTCAATGTATGTAACATTATACTGTCTAGACTTAATAATACTTGTTATAAAACGAAATAAAGAATGTCTTGGGAAGCCTGTGTCCGCCTCTGTGATTTTTGCGATGATGACTAAAAAAGAAACACGACTTTGATGTTCTTAATGCACTGGCCGGCGCACAATTGTTGATAGTGTATTCGTGGCTCAGATCACGGGAGGGTTTTTGTCCGGTCCCGTTTTTTCATGGGAGGGTTTTTGTCCTCCCCCGTTTTTTCCATGGGAGGGTTTTTGTCCGTACCCGTTTATTCATGGGAGGGTTTTCGTCCGGCCCCTATAAAACTGACGGGAGGGTTTTTATCCGGGAGGGGTTTTGTCCGGCATTCATGATTCATATGGAAATGTTTGCACCATTTATTTTATTTCAGAATTTCAGAACTGACTTTTGGTCAAAACTGCTTATTTCGATGAATGTTAAACTGTTTCACTAAATCTGCATTACATTTGTTACAAGAAAAACAATCCAACTTACATTATCACCGCTTAATTCAGGAATATCAAAGTTGAAGTGTTTACACATGAGTCCCACAGTATACAAAGACCTGAGAAGGGTGGGTTTTTTCACTGGATCTATTGCTACAGTTGGGTTATCTTGTAGAAATGACTGGTACTTCAGTAAGAAACCTAGGCATAAATGATGAACCACAAAATAAATTTAATTTGATTAAAAAATTATTGTACTAGAAAATCAAAAGTTAACTGTTAACCTAATTTACTTGATAAAATAGCAGTAAAGCTCATTGAAAAGCTTTTGATGTGTGTGCATATAATTATCTATGTGTAAAAAAATGACAACTTTATATGTTAATGATACGGGGTGTATGCACACCTTTGCACCAGATAAAACCATTTAAGACACTACCCATCTGCTACTTCCCACCCATGTGCAAATCATGGTCTCATTAATTAATGGCAGATGTTATCCAAAGAAATAATGATACACAAAAGTCGTCTGCACTTGAAAAAAATGTGACCCATCACTTACACATTTTTTGGGGAAGTTTGCTTTAAAGCAAAAATTCGAACATGAATTTTGGATTCAAATATTCGGCTCATTTTCCAATATTAGGATATTTCATATTTGTTCCCATCCCTAATTATTATATTCAGACTAGAATTCATATTACGGTATCTTGTGTATTAAAACTAATTCACTCACCATAGAACTTTTGGAAGCAGTCTCGTACAAGAAGATAATTATGACTAACATTATTTACAACAGCACCAAGACAACTGACACAACTTTCTAGCACCTGAAAATGTTAAAATAGCAATTCTAAATGGTAAATACAGACTATTTAATGCATTTATTAACGTGGCATACATTTTACAGATAATTACATTTTGCCTATTGATTTAGAATGGCTTAAGTGTAATCACACATTTTTGTGGTGGTCTTTTTGCTTTCAATATTCAGAAAAAATGTAACATAAATCAAAGCAAATTATTATAAAACATAACTATTATTTTTCCAAATTATTCTGAACAATTTCAAGACCACATGAGATTTCAAGACAGCATGAACAGCCTCTATACAGACATTGCGATACATGTGTACCCAACACATTAAATCAATTATACATTATCAACTGCCACTAGATGCCATACCATCATGCCGTAGTTCAGTATAAGTTTGATCATGTCTTCCTCGACCTGGGCTAGGAAGCTCTCTGCAGGGTGGTCCATGAGGGGAATCACCAGCTGTAGGATCTTGGCCACATACGACAGCACAAACAGGTCACTCTGGCTCTGAAATGGATAGGAGGCATGGCATCTGGGACTCAGATGTTTGTGAATGAAGCCTACACAGGATGATCAGAGAAGAAAATGGCTGCGCTTACTGATTGAAGTAAAGCAAAAGCATTTGAGAAACACATAAAAACAAATTTGCTTAAAATAAAATTCATTTTAATTATTAAATACTTACCTGCTATCCCTAGCTATACCTTTCTAGGTGGGTTAGCTTCTCCAGAAATCTTCAAGTGCCGGAATTCGGCCACCTCTCCTACTGAAAACAGATTCAGGTTAAACACAGTACAATGTGACCTAACCGGAAATCAAGAACCGTAACTCATCTTACTTTTCATACAATTATGAAAATATCAAACGATGAGTGGGGTTGGGAGGTGGGACTTACCGATAGCAGATAAGTATTTAATAATTAAAATGAATTTTATTTTAAGAAAATTTGTTTTAATGTCATAAATACATACCTGCTATCCCTAGCTGATTTTGTAGCTGTGGCGGGAGGTTCTCGTTATATTTTCCCATCACAGCAAAAACCCATAATCAGGTTTTTCAGCCAGAGATAGTAGAAATGTGTCCTCATACAATATTCGTTAGTAGAGTATTGTACTTAGTTTCTGAACAGGACCAGTACATTTACGCCATGGAAGAAACTACCCTTTAAGCAACCACAAGAGGCCCCAACATATATAAATTGTCCTGTTGACACTCAAGAGAACGAAGATAGAATGAGGAAAAGGTGGTCGGATTCCTCCAAAAAGCAGCTTGAAGCACTTTAGAAAGTGGAACATTATTAATATACGCCCTCGAAGCCGAAAGAGCTCTTAATTCATGCGGTCTGATCTTAAAAAGGGACAAATCCCTTGATGAGAGAGATGAATACGCCTTCTTAATAGTCGAGGCTACCCAACGGAAATAGAAGCCGCAGACACACCCCCCCTTTTTAACGGAATGAAAAGTCTCTTATGAGAACCTCTAATAGACTTTACTTTTTTAAAATAGAATTTAACGCCCTGACTGGGCAAAGAAGTCTATCATCATCTTCATGTCCACAAGTATTAGAAAAACTTGGAACTTTAAAGGGTTAGAAGCCATAGAGGGGAGTTGATATTTAGCAAGGAATCCTGGCTGACATAACAAGGTTACAGATCGTTCTGAGGAATGAAAACGAAGATGACCATCCTCAATAGACAGAGCATGAATTTCACTTCTCCTTTTGGCTGAAGCCATAGTAAGAAGGAAAACTGTCTTCAAAGATAGAAACTGTAAAGAAGCTTGATCTAGAGAATCAAGAACACAAGCCAAATCCCATTTAGGCGCAAGTGTACGAGAAACAGGACGTTTAAGTTCCATAGATCGAATTAGTTCCGAAATCGCTGGATCAGCACAGACTTGTGATGATTAAGTAAATGCCAATGTATGCAAAATCATAGATGTATATCCTTTGATGGAGCTAAGAGAAGGTATCTTATCATCAAAAAGATAGATGAGAAAATCCGCTATGCGTCTAGCAGAGGGATTGAGGGGATCAATTTCCCTCAAATATACCAATTAGAGAAGAGTTTCCATCGAGCATTATAGACTGCTCTAGTGGACTTTCTCCTTGCAGAAGCAACGAGGGTTGAAGCCCTGACAGAAAAGCGTTTCTTCTGCAGAGGTTGCCTGATAACAGCGAGACATGTAAGTTGAACATTGCTGGATCCGCATTAAGTCTGTCTCTTGAGACAGAAGATCTGATCTGTGAGGAACTGTCCTGGGATAATTGTACAGGAGACTGAGAAGATCGTTAACCACGATCTCCTGGGCAACCAAGGGGCGATCAGGAGTATGCTACACAAACTCACCCTGATTTTCGCCAATATTTGGGGAACCAGAATGGGAGATAAGAGTAAGCGTCCAGTTGGTCCCAATCGAACAAAAAAGCGTCTACTGAACACGCTGCTGGATCGTAAACCGGACTCACATACAGAGGGAGTCTGTGATTGGGTCTGGTTGCAAATTGGTAGAATAACCAAACATGAGAAAAATCTGATTGGTCCTTCCTGATGAAGTGTCCACTCCGATGGAAGTAATTGGTGTTTGTGAGACAACAATCTGCAAGGGCGTTGAAACGACCTGGAATATATTATGCTAGAAGAAAAATGTTTAGCGTCTCGCAAGAACAAGTAATTCCTTAGTTTCCAGATACAGGGAGTGAGAATGTGTTCCCGCCTGTGCCTGAATGTAAGTCACAACTGATGTGTTGTCTGTTGACACCATCACACAAGAGTCTTGCTATTAACTCCGGAAGAATTGGAGTATGCGATAACAGATTGTCCGGAGACCATTTCCAACAAGCTGAGAGGTTTGTAGCTTCTAGTATGTTCATTATGCTTAGGATTAGATAAATCCTTAGGTACTTCCCACAGTTCTCCTCCTTTGGAATGGTCTTATTAGCTGATTCCAACGATTGAAATACTGATAAAACAGTAGAACCAAAAGGAAGGCATGTATCAATGCAAGAAGCATCCTTAGAAAGCCTGTTGGGATCAAATGTACGAACTATTTTTTCTTGATAGAGATCGTCGAATTAGTAGACATCTCTGCAGGTCTTGGGCAATAATATTCACCAAGATTTTGAAATATCATTTCATAGATCAGATTAATTGATGACAATATTTGATCCGTGTCATCATTGGAATCTGTCTCTGAATCGGCCTCATTGTCTACAACACCAGAAGTGTGCAAAGAATCAGCGGAAACAGAATTGGAAATACTAGGCCGATTATCATGCACCAGATTGCGAGTATCTCGTAATGATGAATGACCATCTACACAATCAACACCCTGATAATTAAAACCGGAAGATGACGGTACATTATCAGGATTGACTGGAACGAATTGTCCATAGGAATCTTGAAGCCATAAGTGCCCAGATTAGACGATGTCGCAGTAGGAGGTATCCAAAAGGTAGCGTAGCCAAAACCCGTGGAGCAGAGTAAGTATCTGTAGTGGTGAGAACAACACCAGAAGACAAACTCTGCGAAGTAGTACCAGTCACAGCAACATTTGATAATGTTAAACTGGAAACTGGATCTGGTACATAGGGTACAGCAACATTACAATCCGAGACAGGATAGTACTGTGTAGAATAAGTGTAGTCAGAGCGACACTGTTTACGTCCAGCATAATGACGAGTTTTATCCCTACAATGCCGAAAAACAGATCAGCTTCGATGAGAACGACGTCTCCTAGAATAACGTCTCCTAGAGTCTCGAGATGATCGGTACCGATCATATCGACAGCGTGAATGAGGGCTACTCAATAAAGGAGATCGTGTACGACCTCTACCTCTATTGTCAGTACTAGTTGACAACTCAGATGCCTTTGAAGAAGAAGAGGAGGAGGAATAGTCTGATGAAGATGATCGATGTCTCTTTCTCAATCGATGACCGGTGAACTGTGACCGTTGACCGATAGTACTGACTGTTGACCGGTGACCGGTAGTATTGATCGGTGACTGGACCGGTGCCTGGTGACCGTTGGTATTGACCTGTGACTGGTAGTATTGACCGGTGACCGAACCGGTCCCTGATGACCGGTGGTATTGACCGGACCGGTCACTGTTGATAGAAGACCGATGACCTAACCGGTCCCCAGTGATTGGTGACCACTGGGGACCGGTACCACGGACTGGTCCCCGGTGACCGATACCACAGACCGGTGACTGGTCCCCGGTGACCACGGACCGGTGACCGGACCGGTCCCCGGTGACGTAGCGGTCATACTACGACCAGTGTTGTCACCAGGCAATGACCGTATGGCGGCTGCCAAATGGTCCGGCATTGGTCATATTCCTTGACCAATGCCATCGGGCATAGACCGGCTGACAGTTATCACCATATGGTCTGATGTTGATTGACTTTCTAAAGAAGTTAGCATACTACAATCTCCATCTTGCCCTATACCCGATGACTGATGTTGCCAATTCTCGACCGCAGCCAGTGGTAGGAATGATATGAGGATTATCCTGCACCAAATGATGATTCTCTGGAAACGAAGAATGACTATCCGCAAAGTCGACACACTGATAATTAAAACCGGAAATAGATGGTGAATTATCAGAAGTGACAGGTACATATTGTCCAAAAGAATCTTGACCCATGTGTCACGCAAAGACGGAGTAGCAGCCGGGGTTTTCCGACTAGGAATAGTAGTAGATACCCTCGGTGCAGACAAAACAGCCGTTGTGGTGAGATTAACACCAGATTTGAAGGGCTGTGAAATCGGATCAGTCAATGCAACATGTGTTGACATCACACTGGGAACTGGTGCATAGGGTAAGGAGACATGACAATCAGAAATAGGATAGTAATGTGACCGGTCATAAAAGTCGGAACGACAATCTGCCTTCAGTGAAGCTTGTCTATGACCTTTCTTCCTGTGATGCAGAGATCTAGAACGACTACGACGCCGAGAGCTAGAACGGCTACTAATAACGTATCCTCGAGTATCGTTTCCGTGATGATCGAGATGATCGATATTGATCATAACGATGACGGGAATAAGGACTGCTCAATGAATAAGAGCATGTCCGACGTCTACCTCTATAATTGGAACTAGTCGATGACGAATGTGCATTTTACGACCAAGAAGTGGAATAATGCAAAGAAGAACATCTGTTTCTGATCTTTAACCGGTGACTAGCAACTGTTGATCGGTTAATGATCGGTGCATGTTGACCTGTGTCCAGTCGGTAGTATTGACCAGTGACTGGTGACCGATAGTACTGACCGGTGACCCGACCGGCCATCAGTAACAGATGACCGGTGAGTCGGACCGGTCATCAGTAACAGATGACCGGTGGGTAGGACCCGTCATCAGTAACAGATGACCGGTGACTGGTGGGTCGGACCGGTGACCAGACCGGTCTCCGTTGACCGGTGGGTCGGACCAGTGACAGGACCAGTCTACATTGACCGGTGGGTCGGACTGGTGACGGACCGGTCTCCGTTGGCCGGTGGGTCCGACCGGTGACCATACTCAGTTGACCGGTATTTGCCCGGACCAGGGACCGGTACCCGGTGACGTACCAGTCATGACATGACCAGCGTTGTCACCGGATAATGACTGTATTGGTCTGGCATTGGTTGATGTCCTTGACCAATGCCATCAGGCAAAGACCGGCTGACGTTGTCGCCATATGGTCTGATGTTGATGGACTTTCCGATGGTAAAGTACCATCGCCATCTTGCCTGATACCCGGTGACTGATGCTACAATATGTCATCTGTGGTCTTCAAAGTCTAGGGGTATTAATCCACTCTTGTATCTGCGACCATCATGTAGTCGATTATATGAAAGACAAGAGCAAAACATATTCATCAATAAACTGGTCACAGACCAGATTATCATACGGTACATAAAATCATTATTTGCCCATAATGAAAATAATACTCGTTATGATACAATAATCATAAACGATACTTATTTCGGAAGTAAATTCTGTTGTTGTTTTCATCCGGGCAATATACGAGACTGGTTGTTAATGTTTGTAAATAACTCAATAATTATTTTGAACCAAAGATGAACCAGTGGCATAAGTTAGTAGACTGCATGCCTATTTTTTTGACGCACTTTAATATTTATAGTATTTATACACAATTTAAACCATTCCAAAAGGTTGACTTCCTTTTCCGGTCATTTTACGTTGTTTCAGTAAAAAAAACTTGCTGAAAATTTATAACCTATAATAATACTGCCGAAGATCGTAAATTAAACAAAGTTTAATTCAAAACAGATGAAAATTCAAATGACCATAATCTAGATTGTCATATGGAAAGTAAAATCATTATTGCACACAATGGCAAATGATAAACATTCTGTCAATGTATTAAAAGAACACGCTATGCCCGATCTTGTAACACATGTGAAGAAAATTTACACAGTACAAATCTTTTCAATTACCTATTGATGAAGATCACGATAAGTACGTGCTCATGTACATGAGCAAGTACAAAACACCCAGCAAGCTGAAAATAATTAAAGTTATACGCGGTGACTGATGCTGCAATTGATCATCTGACGTCTGCTGTAAAGTCACCGGGAATTTCTCATCTGATGAAGGTTCATCTGCACGTTTTCTGCTTAGAAAACGTTCTGCGACGGATTGCTTTCTGCTACGTCACATCGTCTCACGCACTACAAACGGTGCATTTATGTTCAAAGGAACAATTAGTGCATGACAAACAAGTCTTGTGGGAATCTCACGAAGCCTTAATGTGCCCACACAAATCGCTAGTTTGTAAACTCATTCTTATTCTGAAAGTAGAACAAGAAGAGAATCCGCGTAAGAAAATAATGTAAAAAGAACAAAATAACTAAAATAATCAGTTAAAGAAAGTATTTACAATGTACAAAATTGTCAATAACTTGTTGACAAAAATCACGAAATCCTCGTGCTCAAATCATGAGCACATGGAAAAAACCGGCAAAATGTGTCTTAAAAACAATGAATTATCAACAAAATAATACAAGAAAAAATTTCTGAATGAAGAAGAAACAATAAATTATACAAATCATTAATTTCAAACCCAATTCCACCACGGAGAATTGAACTAAAAATCTAAATTTAAAGCCGATAGACAATGGCGATCTGAACGGTGTGTCTCCAGAAAAGTAAGATGAGTTACGGTTCTTGATTTCCAGTTAGGTCACATTGTACTATGTTTAACCTGAATCTGTTTTCAGAAGGAGAGGTGACCGAATTCCGGCACTTAAAGATTTCTGGAGAAGCTAACCCACCTAGAAAGGTATAGCTAGGGATAGCAGGTATGTATTTATGACATTAAAATGTGTAAATAATGGCTATTATGGGATAAAAGAAAATGAAAATTGTGCAAAAAACACTTAAAATATGAAGTAACTAATTGTATCTTATAAAAAGTCATTTTAGTACTTCAATATTAACCTACACCTTTATATGCTTAACAATATGTATAAATTGATTGTAATACTGTTTTAAAATCACACATAAAATTGTAAATATTCTTGGCAAAATCCTTTCAATCCGTTGGTCATGGTTGAAATACCCTTTGACAAGAGTTCAGGGAAAAATACCCTATCTGTAGCCAGTATCTGTACAGATTCTTGCTTCAAGCGAAGCACTTACATTACATTTGATGTTGAGATAAGGCTGCAGGGTATGTGCATGATCCAGCATGAGATCTGGTTTAATCTTCGTGAACAAATACAGCGTGGTTAAACAGCCAGTAAGGCGGGTGCTGCATTTGCCATCTGAAAATGTAAATAGGTCATATGTTTAAAAGTTCAACTGTTTACACGAGTTGTTTGTGTAACAAGTATGCTCTTCAACCATCATTAAGTAATCTCTTTTAAATTAACATTAAATCTCTTGATTTGAAAACCTTTAAGAAGTAAGACTGCCCAACGCTGTCATTTAGAATAGTAGCATAGCTAATTGGTTTCTGGACACGCTAAAAATAGTGCTGATACCAACTTCTGTATCATGACCTATGATGTAGTGACCTAAAATCAATGGGTATCATATCTATTTCACAAGAAGAAACCGTCGGAGACAGGTGATGCTCCCCAAAGGTTTTTTTTTGTCACAATATTGCACTATTTATTCAGATAAAAGGAAACGTCTTGAGGGCACAGTAGTTGGGGGACAATCGTTTTTTTTTAGAAAATTTCAAAGGGCCATAACTCTGTGAAAAATCATCCGACCAGAACCCCCTGATAATATGCACATCTCCTCTCGGTAGTGATGCTTCCCATTTAGTTTCATAGAATTCCGGTCATTAGTTGCTGAGAAATAGCCCGGACAAGAATTGCACTATATGTACAGTTAATGGAAAATTTCAAAGGGCCATAACTCTGTGAAAAATCATCCCACAAGAACCCGCTGATGATATGCACATCTCCTCTTGGAAGTGAAGCTTCCCATAAAGTTTCATTGAATGCAGGTCATAAGTTGCTGAGAAATAGCCCGGACAAGAATTGCACTATATGTACACTTAATGGAAAATTGTAAAGGGCCATAACTCTGTGAAAAATCATCCGACCAGAACCTGCTGATAATATGCACATCTCCTCTTGGTAGTGAAGCTTCCCATAAAGTTTCATTGAATTCCGGTCATTAGTTGCTGAGAAATAGCCCGGAAAGGAATTGCACTATATGTACAGGTAATGGAAAATTTCAAAGGGCCATAACTCTGTGAAAAATCATCCGACCAGAACCTGCTGATAATATGCACATCTCCTCTTGGTAGTAAAGCTTCCCATAAAATTTTATTGAATTCCGGTCATTAGTTGCCGAGAAATAGCACGGACAAAAATTGTGCACGGATGGACACATGGACGGACAGACAAAGCGGCGACTATATGCTCCCCCCAAAATAAATTTTTGGGGGAGCATAAAAAAGAACCAATTTTCATTACCTTCAGTCAAAGCATTCTAAAGATATCTTGAGTAAAAAATAAACTGAAACAAGCCAGCAAATATCGAGGCATTCTCCTTTCGTCCCAAGTTACAATAATAACAATCAGTTTTAGCCTACAGCCTTCTCTCGATATCACACAGAAATTAAAGTTCTAGAAATCAACGACCTAATCCGAAGCAATACACCCCAGCTTCTTAGAAGGAATATAAAATTATAAATTTGATAAATTTACACAATGCATATCAATAATACTGCTGTAGAAAATTGCTTTCACTATTCTATTACATACATGTATTTGTACAAGAATTCTCAGGCCTTATATTTTTATTTGACAAAATAGCTTAAGAATATTAAATTCAGCATTTTGCCGGACACATTTGCATCTGGCTACAGCATTTACTAAATACAGCCCTGTGCAGTTTTCCAGTATAATTGTACAGTTGGATCAAGCAAAATTAAAGCCCGAAGAGGTATCTCTGATTATATTTGATACAACTGATATCAAATATACCCTAAATGAAACTTTAAAATGTCTGAATTAAATTTAACAAAGCCTGTCCTTGCACTGGATGGATACATACCCACACTGGTTTCTTCTAGCCGTAGTACATTTTCAACTAGGCAGTCTACAATCTGCCGACATGATGTCACTGCAGACTTATTGTAATTCCCATGCTCATCTTTCTTCAACAACTGCGTAAAAAACAATAAATAGAAATCACTTCCAGTTACAATAAATTCCTGTATACATCAAGCCTTGTCATATAAGACACTTCTAAGAATTCAGGTCCTTATAATATTAATGGAAAAGAAATCTTCAGTTTAAAAGCTAACGCATGCTTCAAATAAATTCCAACATATATATTTATTACTCAGTTATTTAATTATTATTATTATATAACATATTATTATAAAACATAATAAACATTATATACTATATACATAATATTATATAACATAATAAACAATCTATTGTTTAGGGACACAACAAATATTTTTGTACAAACAAGAAAATTCATTGATTTGATATCCACCCCCACATACATTTTGTTTATGGATGACCGCAAATCCCTTGATACATGGTATAATCCTAAAACAAATGACTGTAGGGTATTTGTTTTTATGCATTATATACACCCACAAAGTTTTCTGTAAAGATCTTGTAGCGTATCTGAGATATAGCCCATAAAGTTACATCATACACCCATAAAGTTACATCATACAAAAACAACAAAGAAAATAATTCTAATCCAAATAAGTGTAGGGTTATGGTTCTTGTGCAAGGCCATTCTCCTCATTGAGATCAATCCACCCATGAAGTTTCATGTTGAAATCTTGTATTGTATCAAGCCCAGACAAGTTTGTGACAGACAAACGGACAAAGCAAATTCTGTATCTTCTATATTTGGCTTGGGATAAAAACAGCAAAGAACATTACACAAGTATGAAATCCAAAAAATTGATGGCCATTTTGTGAGGCAGAACCAAACTTACATTGTCAAGTAGCTGCTCTATGAATTCAAACCCTGTGTCTTTACATGCTGCTACCTGTTAAAAGAAAGCAGCCAGAATGAAATACAATTACATGTCACCAAAACAATAACATAATTTATACAGGTAAAACAAATAAAAATAAGTTACAAGAAACTTTTCATATGCCCTATTATGACAACAATTTATTTACGATGTGTTCCCTGAATTCTTTTGAAAATATGTATGGAAGACAAAATCTCTATAAAGTACGCAGAAAAACTTTGGCATATGACACAAGACAATTACAACACGATTACTCCTAAATGAAAGATAATAAAAACGAAAACCATGATCGCCTTTTAGTGCTCACATTACTTCCAGGTACAGAAAATGTTGAAGACTTGACCCATGGCCTAGTTTTTTACCCTACATGACCCACATTTAAACAAGAGATTTGTTTGTCAGAAACACAATGCCCCCTAATGCGCTGCTTTGATTTTTTTTTACCTTTGACCTTAAAGGACAACCTTGACCTTGACCTTTCACCACTCAATGTGCAGCTTCACATGAGATACACATGCATGCCAAATATCAAGTTGCTACGTTAAATATTGCAAAAGTTATGAAGAAGGTTAAAGTTTTGGGACACACACACATACAATGACAGACAGGCCAAAAACAATATACCCCCGATCTTTCGATCAGGGGGCATAAAAAGATCGTGAAAAATGTGGCCTTTTGAGTGAGGACTAACTAAAAATTTCACCCAGCAAACGTTGGACCCCTGGCCTAGACTGTAAACATTAGCTAAATCTCAGGATCTCAAGGGTGTATCAACTGTTTTAGCTAAGTATCATTTTATGCTCTTACCACATCTGTGATATGCACTACCCTCTGTATGAGCTTGGCTGAGTCCTTGTCACGGCCACTGATTGGACTGAACCATATTGTTTGGAAGACTTCATTCACGAGTTTCTGAAAGTCAAATAGTAATTAAGTTATGTTCTCAAAGGATGAAACAACTTACACAGTTGAGAAGCTACAATGTGTGTTACCTGTAGTGTGAATGTTAAAAAGGAAATATAAAATTGCCAGATATTTTGAAACAGGTTTTTGAATTCATAAATATCTAACAGTTGTGAAACAAGTGGTTGTTTTTCTTACATAAAAACAAAGCGGTCATGAGCTCCAGTGTGTGACATTTTATCATTTTAACTTGTATAGGATGTTTGAACCAAATTTGAGAACAAAGATGAACATAACTTTTTCGGTGGTGCTTTTTTGGTAATTTCTGTTTTGCACTGCAACACTAAGCTGTTTTCCCTTCCTAACTTTTATAAGACTGGATATTTTTGTTACAAAACAAATATGAAATGCATGTGAAATTCCCAAAATTGAGTGCTATAATGTGAAAGTGCATCAAATTCTAAATCGTATAAAAGTGCATATTAAATACAAGGATTTAATGTGACCAGTGAAATTAAAATGTTACCTTGATACCATCTTCATCATTTACTCGTCTAATCATTTTCACACACATCTCTGGGATTTTGGGAAAGTCTGGTTGAACACTAAAGATGTCTCTAAATATCTTTATCACACGCTTTCTCACACTTATACCCGTGTCCTGAAACACAAACAATACACAATTTCAACTGAAATCATAATTTTGTATATTATGAGTTAGTTTTTTTTAAAGCATAACTATTTTTTTAGTTTTTTAATCATCATTATAAATGGTGTTAATAGTTGAATTCAAAATTGGATTTACTTTTAACACCAAAATATCCCTCTTTTAATTCTGTACTAGGGACATAACACATTAATACAGGTAGTAATCATAGAGGTATAGTAAATGCATTTTATTCATGTGAAGCATAACTGCAATGTAAGTATAAACTTAACAACTATAAATCAAATGTAGGCATGGACTCCGACTGTACATGCCAGGTCTTTATTTATTCTCTAGATGTAGCCAAACATGGACTGCTTACCAAATAAATTTCTGTAAATTTCATGGAGATTTTTCCCAAAATGAAACGTGTCCCTTGAATTTTCATTCCATTACCTGTCACATCACATGAACGATATGCCCAAATCTGGTTTTCATATAATTTCATTCCCCATTTTGAAGGCTAGAGCCCTTTCTGACATGCCTCAAGAACCTCTACAAGTCAATATGCAATGTAGACCGTACAATTTCTGTGCTTTAATACCAATCAATGACAAGTACCTACCAGTATTCTCTCAGAGAGCATGTGGTAGTACTGAGGAATGAGTTCTGGTCGTACAAGGATGAACTTGCCCACCAGCTCCACCGCTGCCTCTCTCACAGACGTGGACGGATCCAGGAAGCGACCATGCACTCCCCTCTCCATATCAGTCTAGCAACATGGAACATAAACATATCAGCTGTGCTCTGGGAAAACGGGGCTAAATGCATTTGCGTAGTGTCGTCTATGATTATTCTGTGCATTCCTCAAATTTACAATGGAAACATTATTGTACTGAAATATTTATGATAATGAAAGGTATACATCATCTGTGTCATTTTTCAGGCAATTGCTGGTCTAGTGGTAATGACAGGCATAATTACATTTGAACTGGTATGTTTTCTGAAAATATCTATCTGGGTGAAGGGCGAAATACTAACTTCTTAACATAAGCATGTCTTTTCCAGTCATGGAATTTTTGTTTGAACTGGCAACTGTTTATGTTTGTCCAGATAATTAAAAGCTTTACGCAAATTTAACAAGGACAACAATTTAATAATAATAGATTGACTTACTCTTGCCAGTACACCAGGGTCAGCCTCAACAATGGATGTGAGACACTTCATTGCCTTAGTTCTTACAGCTACGGCATTCTCAGCTAGCACTTTGAGAATCTGTCCCAAATAGACGTCAAAACTCTGGGCAAAAGGCCTCTTTGATGACAAGTATCTAGCTACCAAGCAGGCACTATCATAGTCCAGTTTGCTAGGAAGGGGTCTGAAAGTAAACAAAGTGCTTCATCACACAATTATTTTGCAAAATTAAGTACTGGGAATATTAACTAGAGCTTTGTCACAGACGTGACATATACCCCCACATGCTGCATTGACACAGACTATTCTGCAAGCTGTCTTCACAAAACAAGAGAATCTAAATGGTGATTTTTAAGAATTATTATGCCATTATTATTTATGGCCATTTTGACCTTTTAACTCTTGTATTCTTTCGCATGACACGTTGTCCAATGACTGTGAACAAAATTAATGTACAGAGTCATTTTAAAATCTCACAATGAATGACATAGTTATTGCCCGGACAAGCTCATTTATGGCCATTTTTCACTTTTGAACTCAAAGTGTGACCTTGACCTTGGAGATATCGACATAATTCTTTCGCGTGACATACCGTCCAATGATGGTGAACAAATTTTCCAAATGATTTTAAAATCTCACAATAAATGATAAAGTTATGGCCCGGACATGCATTTGACCTTTCTTTGAACTCAAAGTGTGACCTTGACCTTGGAGTTATTGACAAAATTCTTTCGCGCGACACACCGTCCAATGATGGTGAACAAATTTGCCAAATGATTTTTAAATCTCACAAAAAATGATAAAGTGATGGCCCGGACATGCATTTGACCTTTGAACTCCAAGTGTGACCTTGGCCTTTGAGATATTGACATACTTTTTTCACACGACACACCGTCCCATGATGGTGAACAACTGTACCAAGTTATTTTAAAATCTAACGATATATGACATAGTTATCGGCCGGACAAACTTTCGGTTTAAAACACACTAAGTGACCATGTGACCTAGTTTTTGACACGGCATGACCCATATTTAAACTTGACCTATGCATCATCTAGATGCAACTTGTGACCAAGTTTGGTGAAGATCGGATGAAATTTCGGTACAGACAGACAGACCAACAGACCGACAAAGTGACTCCTATATAGTCCCCATTACCAATGGTAATGGGGGTATAATAATGTAGAAATTTTATATCATAAAATGGGCAAATTTTAAAAAGTATCATGTTTTTTAACATAACTTTCACATATTCTCATAAGTGTTGAAACATAGTAGCTTGATTATATGCTGTCTTATCATAGATCACAGAACCATAACAAAATTTATATAAAATATCAAACAATATAACAGTCATTCTTTAACATAATATTTAATTGATACATGATATACTGGTAGGTATTATTATATCTCCTTTAATTCCTATTAATGTACCAACAACTGCATAAATGTAAGTTTTGAAGGCACAATACAAGAGGAGAAACAAATCTGAAACTCATTTCAATCCTATACCGATACAATTTCACAGTTGAAGTTGAATGCAAAATAAATCAAGTTAACTACTCACTTAAATGAGGAGTATGGCTTGTAGTTGATCTCAACCTGTAAGAGAAGGAACTGCTTTCGGGCCGTGATATCCACCATGTTTTCTGTGGCCTTGTCCTCATTCTCTGCCACAAAGTCTGCCTCGTCATCGCGCTGGTGTTGCTTCTCTGCTTCCTTTGTGGTGTCCCGAAACCACTGGGCTATGTAGAACTGACGGGCAAACTGAAACCAGATGTGTAGCTGCGTGTGTGCAATCGAGTTTTTGCAATCTTTGAGTTCAGAATAACAGACTAAACAGCAGTCCCTTAACGTGTTAATTGTAGGAGTAGGAACAGGATCTCAAAAAGATATATTAACCTATTAAGTACTTTAAGTTCATGGTAATGACATCATGCAGATTTCAATTTTTGATTATTTCTGTATCTATATCAACAAAACTTTGGTCTGAAAAAAAACTCACTAAAATAAAATGCTATACAAATACCAAATTTTTTCAACACAAATTGGCACACACCAAAAGTTTTTTATTTTATAAAAAAGATCATTTCATAGAAGAAAGTCTAAAAAGAAGTCTATCAAGTGACAAGAGAATCAAGACTTGAAGAATCCTAAACCCCTACCAGGTATGCAGGTTCACTGACTCCCTGCTCTGCAAGGTAATTCAGCATGGCTCTCTGCAAACACTTGGTCTCATCCAGCTCTCCAGTCTCAGTCTGAAATGTGCAGGTAAGTCAGCAATATTATTAGTTCAAACATGAAAGGCAGAGTTCTTAAATTACTACTGGAGACCAACAAACATAAGAGGCCTGTCTACTTGAACCAAGAATTTTAGCCTACGGCAGGTTTTACAGGCATGTGCTGATTTCAATTACAGTAAACAGATCACATATTAGTGCTACCAATCGCCGGCATAGCATGATAATGACCTTGAACTTAAACCTGAACTTGTGCAGTGAGCACGAGTGAAGTATGCAATACATATCCATAATTGACATAAAGAAAGTCTGTTCCATCACTCAAAATTAAGAAGAAGAGATGTATTGACACAATGAAGGGCTACCTCGGGTGTTTTTGGTGCAGCCCGTGTTGACCGTTTAGTGGCAACATTGTTGTCCTCCGCTGTTTCCTCGTTGACTTTAGTGATGATATCCTGCAGCATTTCTGGATTGAGATGACTGGAGACTGCGTCCCTACGCAGCCTGGCCACCACTATACTCAGGTAGTCTAGAGCAGCAGTACGCAGTCCCATCTCTGTGGACTTGTTGCTGAACTGCTTGATCTGCAGAGATAACACAACATCAGGACCAATGTTAAACAATTATACAATTAGTACGAAAATCATGGATTAATCCATTATACCTGTTCAATTGGAAGTTTTTTATATTCATTTTAAAACGACATATTCAATAAGATCACTTTTTTTCCAACTAATTTTGAAATCTCTTCACGTTCTAGAAAGATAAGAGTCGGACACTAACACACACAGACAGGGTAGAAGACCCTCTGTTCTTATAACAAAATTTACAAGAAACCGTCGGAGACGGGTGATGCTCCCCAAAGTGTTTTTTTGTCACAATATTGCACTATATATTCAAATAAAAGGAAACGTCTTCAGGGCACAGTAGTACAGGGGACAAGATTTTTTTTTTAGAAAATTTCAAAGGGCCATAACTCTGTGAAAAATCATCCGACCAGAACCTGCTGATAATATGCACATCTCTTCTTGGTAGTGAAGCTTCCCATAAAGTTTCATTGAATTTTAGTCGTTAGTTGCTAAGAAATAGCTCGGACAAGAATTGAACTATATGTACAGTTAATGGAAAATTTCAAAGGGCCATAACTCTGTGAAAAATCATCCGACCAGGACCCACTGATAATATGCACATCTCCTCTTGGTAGTGAAGCTTCCCATAAAGTTTCATTGAATTCCAGTTATTAGTTGCTGAGAAATAGCCCGGACAAGAATTGCACTATATGTACAGTTAATCAGGGATTTCAATAGACGCAGCATTTTGCGTTTTGACACGAGCAAATAAAAACGACTCGCTTTTGACGCAACCCTTTTTTCTGCCGTGCGTCATTTTGATGCATAGAAAATTTGACCTGTGCGTCAGTCAGTTAACATCTCGAGTTCCATGGTAATAAATCCCATTGTGCTCCTAATTGACATTAATGTTTCAGTATTTGAAACTCGGTCTATAATCGAAGGAATACCCCGGGCATTGTTCATCTTATCTCATCTCTTCCAATACACATGTCAACGTCTAAATAGTGCATGCGTACTAACTGGGTAATAAGCAGCAGTGATTACGTGATAATCGATTGACAATCCGATAATTGCAGGGTTTTTGCAGACTTTGCAGACGGCACGATTAAAGAATGTCGGCAAAAATATTTAAAGAAAAAACAAAATTGATCAAAGGTCCATTAATTACGTAGATCCCCTAGTAAGTCCGGCGAGTTTTGTCAGTTTGTTAATCCACCCATAATTACGAGTAACACCCATCTTATATAAACTGGAAGCACAGTTCATTTATTATACTAAGTTCAAGTCATAATACTTCACATAAACATTGAGAAAACTCATTTCCTTGATTAGATATAATTTATCCGAGTAGAATTAAATTGCTACGCCATGACCTTCGACATTGTTAATGCCGGACGTATTGTAAATTACCATTCAACCCGCATTTCATTCAAAGCTGGCGATTCAACAACAGATTCAAATTACAAGTAATGGTTATTCAATAATGGAGAAAGCATTAACTGGATTTAACAAACATTTGATTAGGTTTGTTAAACCAGATAACAAGGAAAATTTGGATTATTAAAGTTAAACTACTACAGGTAATTAAATTCTTCAGTGTACATATTTCGGACATGTATAGTATTCGGATAAACAGTAATAGATATACTACATGTTCCATGCAGTTAGATTGTGTTTTGTTACAAAAGCTATCATAGGGATGATGATAATATACATGTAATGATGATAAATATGTGATGAAAAGGTGCTACCCGTACATATCTTAAATTACTTAAATGTGTTAAAAGACTTAAATGTGTTATGATGAAGTAGATTTTAATAAGCATTTATTGTTTTTTTTACAAATAAACATAGTATAGTGATAGAAATAATAAAACTTGTGAAAGGAACATGTTTTGTTTTTGAAAAACTTACTCGATATTGTTCGCACAAATTATTTATATTTTGTCATTATCTTTGTGTACCCATTCATTAAAATATGTTGTGTTATGTATCCTGGTATTGTTATTTAATAATTAAAGCAGTATAACTTTTTAAGATATTGTGTTACTCTTAAAGCATCTTTTTATCTAAAAAAAAATGAATAATACAGACAAAAACACAATTAACGCGCTTCAAAATTGACCCCAGCATTTTTCAATTTGACTCCTCAAAATTTCAATCCAGGGGTCATTGACTCCTGGTTTCTAAAATCTATTGAAATCCCTGGTTAATGGAAAATTTCAAAGGACCATAACTCTGTGAAAAATCATCCGACCAGAACCAGCTGATACTTTGATCATCTCCTCTTGGTAGTGAAGCTTCCCATAAAGTTTCATTGAATTCCGGTCATTAGTTGCTGAGAAATAGCCCGGACAAGAATTGCACTATATGTACAGTTAATGGAAAATTTCAAAGGGCCATAACTGTGAAAAATCATAAGACCAGAACCCGCTGATAATATGCACATGTCCTCTTGGTAGTGAAGCTTCCCATAAAGTTTCATTGAATTCCGGTCATTAGTTGCTAAGTAATAGCCCGGACAAAAATTGTGCAAAGACGGATGCACGGGCGGACAGACGAAGCGGCGACTATATGCTCACCCCAAAATAAATTTTGGGACAGCATAATAAAAATATCTTAGGTCATCAAAAAAGGCACTATTGCTTACCAAGATTTTTCCTAACAGACTGAGAAGAAGCTCTGATGCAGGCCATTCTGGTTTATTCACTGTAGACAATAAGTCTTGGACGAAGTTTTCAAACAGAGGCCGATAATCCTCCTCGCCTTTCAGTGTGCACCTTGAATATTGATATTGCAACAATGTTAAAATCTTATATTTCTTTTAAATCAGATAAAGAACTTTTCTTTAAGCTCCAAAATTCGCACAGACAGCATAATGAATAATTTTGCTAATTAGCCATGGCACCACGTACAAATAAACAAATAATAAGCATTAACAATTTTAAGCTTTCCTTAAACAGCACATTTTCAAGTAACATAGACTTACTTTTTTAAGAAAACGGACAAGAAGTTGTATCCAGTTCGCATTGCATGTTCGTAAGATGTTATTATGACAACATCTCGGTCCAACTGAAACAGAACAATGTTCTACAGCAATGGCTCAAAAACTTGCAAAAATGCAAGAATTCCAAGACATGCAAAATGAAGTGAAGTAGTTAATATAGGTCCTCTGCTGCATTTTAATTACTTGTCAGACAAACATTTGCAGGCATACAGAAAGCATGTTAAGTGATGTAGGTCTTAAAATCAAAAGGAGCAACAAAGGCCCTAAGGCACTCACATGAGACCTAATGGAACTTAACTGTTTTAGGAGATAATGTTCACAAGTCAGTGCTTTCCACAGGATTTTTGTCAGGCGCACCGGGGCTGACAGGGGTGGTTCGGGAGGAATGTCCCCTCCCTAAGTTGATTTTTTTGTTAATTAAACGTGTCAATTGACGTTCTGTGGTGCGTTATAACTCAAATTAACACAGTGTCAAAAGAGGTCATTTGGTGCACAATGAATCTTCAAGAAAATCCCCCAGTCATAAAAAAATATAATTATATTGCTTAATTGTTTTAAAACTTTCCCGCATAGATAGTAAAATCCCGACTGAACGATTCCCATAAACATACGTTTCAATCTGACTACATTACTGTATACTTACTACTTCTCAAGTTTATATTTATTACCCGATAATCCCGTTTATTCCGTTTTATAAATCACTTTCTGGTAAATATTTACAATAAAAGCTCTCAATTATTTCTTTAACACAAACCTTGCCATTTTTCTACAGTATCAAATAAATTTTAAGTGACTATTTATAGATTTGATGAAATATTGCCTCTGAACATGCGTCAATCCCCTGACCTGTTGTGTGCTTAAAACGCTCAATACACACATGCTTTCTATGCAAACGACGCAACGTTTTTCATGCTGCATAATTTTGGCGCTCTTTTAAATTGAGAAAAAGATTCGACACAAAATAAATGCACTGCTAATTTGAAGCAAGAATATTTCAACGTTGCGATAACATTTACATTCGGAAGTGAGTTCCAGATTAAAAACGCGTTAACATCGACTTACGGGAATGGGTTTCGGATTACTTTAATTATTCCCATTTGAGATTTCAACAAATATTAACAGTTGCGCTCTCATTGGCCAATATTGATTTTCTAATACAGCGAAGTTCCGCCTTTAGGCGAGCTTTAGTTGGGTTAGGCGACAAAGGATTGTAAATCGGCTTTCAAAATTTTCGGCGAAGTTGAAATCCCTTTGATCTTAAGCTACAGTAACTGTCAGAATACACTGATCGGAAAATTTCAGGCGCCCCGGGGACTCTGATTTCGAAATTCAAGAGCTCCGCTGAGGAACCGTTAAATTGCCTGTGGAAACTGCAAGTTATATTTCATGTTATGCTCAAGTTTTATGAGAGGGTCAAATTTGTAACTTTTCTAGTGTTTGAATCATTTTACTTAAGCCATATAAGGAAAACTGCCCAACTTCATGTCATCATGTTTTTAATAAACCAGATCTATACCTCACAAATGTGACTTTTTCATGCAGCTCCAGGAGATACACATGCATGCCAAATATCAATATTGCAAAAGTTATGACCAAGGTAAAGTTTTGGGACAGAATGACAGACAGACAGACAGGTCAAAAACAATATACCCCCAATCCAGGGGCATAAAAAGTCGGAAGCCGGTTAAAAGCAGGAAGAATCAAACCCCTGTTTAAAGCTTGTACTCACAACCTCAGCTGATCTGCGTTTGCCCTTGCCAGACTTGTCAGCCTTGCTGTGTCTGCTGGCCTCTGCAGCCTCCTCCTCTGCAGGCATGCCGTCCACAACAGTGGGGGCAGACTGGGGTAGGTTGACTACACACTGTATCAGCTGCAACACCAGCGCTGTCACCATCTGGATGTTATCTTCAGCATTTAACCTATTGAAGGTACGCCACAAGATTTATAGACATGTTAATGTAACTCAAACTGTGTCACACACCAATTTGATGGTGAATGGTTTTAAGTCAGCTTTGACAAACAACGTAAAGCTTAGCTTTTTAGTAATTAAGCTGCCTTCACTTTTTTCTGCTCAAATAAACATTTGAAAGTATGTGTAGTACCTACTAAAATCAGATTAAATTAAACTTTAGTAATAGATTCAAGATTTAAAGGCTTCATTTCCAACACTTAGATACTGATGGCAGCAAACAATAAAACCTGAACAGCCTGCGAGAACTTTCTTCTATTCTTGTTTTATGGTGTTTGCATAAAGTTATTTTCACTTAACTTCTAAACGTAAAAGGGTTTGAGCAAATCTCAAAAACAATTCTTCACAAATAATATTTAAATATTCAGTATTTTTTTCAGAAGATAGTTCTCAATGCAATTAGAAGAACATTCGCATCATTCCTCGTATAAAAAGCAAGCAGTTTGACCAATCAAGTTTATGCATATTAAAACAATATCAGGGGTGTGATTGAGGCAAAGTCAGAGGGGAGGAAAATTCTGTTGACTGATTTTGACTACGCGAATGGCGCGCATAACGAAATGACAAACATAAAAACAGACATTAAAATAAACAACTTTTTGAACTTCATAACAATATTTCTTTATAAAAACCTGTTAAACTTCACATTTAACATACTGAGGATGCAAAGTAAACTGTTAAGTAAGTATTTAGTGTGATCAATAGCAGCAGTTTTTCAATGTATTGAATTACAGTTAATAGACTTAATATAAACAAACACACTTGAGTGTTCTTCTGGTGTTAATGATGTATTAACTGAGTTAACTTAATATATTTAATTTGTATACCTTTCAATATCTTGCATTTCACATCTTCACTCAGTTCAAAGCTATTTCAGTTAACTGAACAGCGTGACAAACATAATAAAGCAGAATATGCATATGAATCTGATTATACATGTACACAGTCCCACAGACATATAAAAATCAAATCATGTTTGTCTATTTCCATGTTTGAACGATACTCTTCTAAATTGTTTTACTTCTCGAGTAGACTAAACTCCAATTTGCAAACACTGGTTTCCGTGGCACAAATTCAGTGGGCACATTTCTTAACAAAATATGTGTTGCTTGTATCTAAAACGTGGTCTTTTTTTGACAAACACATTTCATTATTCCTATCAGACTAGGTGATGTCAGTCGTTTATTCGATTGCTATTTGTTATTTCAATAATCTTAATTTTCTCTTCACAACGGCGCCATTTGTAAACAAATCACAGAGCGCATTTTAAGAACACAATTTTAATTGGAAGATTGGGAAACGACAGCCAATTATATGGCTCGTTTTATAAATGCTTAGGCAGAATCTACCAGTGTAAAATGCGGAGAGATTTCGCGGGCCGCGGATATTTCGGGCCGCTTATGAAATACGTCCGCGGAATCGGTGGTAGCCCCTCTCCCCCACATTTTTTAAAACGAATTTACGCCAATCTCAGAAGTGACATTCGGGACAACCCGATCCGCGGAAATCCGCGGATCCGCGGAAAAATCACACCCCTGAATATTATATTCACATCTTCTGAACAAATAACCTTAACAAGCCTGATTTAAATCAACAATTGTGATGCTTACAGGCTTGAGATAAGTTTGTGCACTGATTCCTCAGATTAAGAATAAGCATGACCTATATTGAGCATTGCAATGTCATTTCTATGTCAGGAAACACAAACTTGTATTTTGACCTTCTATTACAGATCAGCTGAAATCAAAGACCAAACAAACTACTGTAATATATAGCAAACATTACCTATAGCTGCGTAGATTTCGTTTACTGGATGGAAGTCGGGCCAAACTAGAGAAAATATCCTCCAATATCAACTGCCTGTGCTTGTCATAGTGAGCAAATACCTGAAAATACATTTTAATGATTAAATATTTACTATCTAAAAATATCCAAACATTCCCGTGTGGACAAGGGGACTGCCTAGGCCCCACGGATACTCCAGGGCAAAGCATTGGTTAGGGTTCTCAGCGGGAAAGACCCTGAAGAGCTCCTGAGATTTTCTGTAAAGCCTGACCTATTTTAAAAGCAGTTATATCATAGGACCTTGGAAATACTAGAGCCAATAAACAAATTTATTTGTCTAGACCCAGTACTATACCAGAAAATCAAAGGATGAAATAAATTTTATGATGTGTAATAAGTAGGTGCTGTCCTTTTAATTCTGTGGCAACAATGCTAACATTGTTCCAGAATTTTTCAGCTACGTCTGTTAGATTAACAAACTGATTCATGTCTAAAACAAATTTTTTAAATAATATTCATTTTAATTATTAAATACTTATCTGTTATCCCATGCTTCTCCTTTCCAAGGGGAATTAACTCATCCGGAATTTTAACTGGGAATCTGCCACCTCAATACCGTAATACAGGCCAGGTTAAACATAATACAATGCAACCTAGCCAAAAATCGGTAACCAACCCTCAATATTCTTTCAATATATATACAAAAATATTAATCGAATAGCGGGGTGGGAGGTGGGACTTACCGATAACAGGTAAGTATTTAATAATTAAAATGAATTTTATTTAAAAAATTTGTTTTAATGTCATAAATACTGACCTGTTATTTCATGCTGATTTTGCAGCTGCGGTGGGAAGGTTCGTATATATTTTCCCAACACAGTAGAACCCATAAACAGGGTTATCAGCTTATGATAGCAAAACCCTAAACAAGGGTTACCAAGTAATCTTCGTAAAAACGGTATTAATTATGACTTCTCGGACAAAGTAACATGTCTATGTCGTAAAGAAGACACTACCGTTAGTGAAACCACAACAAGCCCAAACATATACGAATTGTATTGTTGGCACTTCAGAAAACGAAGATAAAATGATGACAAAGGTGGTCGGATTCCCCCAGAAAACAGCTTAGAGCACGTCAAAAAGTGGGGTGTGATTAATATATGCCCACAAAACAGACAGAGCTCTTAATTCATGCGGTCAGATCCTAAAAAGGAATGAGTAACTTTCCTTAGTCGAGGTCTAACCCCGAGAAATAGAAGCCGCAGACACATCTCCCCCTTTTTAGGGAAATGAAGAGTGTCTTTTGAGAACCTCGAATGGACATCCGACTAACACTGCTGAGATAGAACTTCAAAGCCTTGATTGCCCATAAAAGTGTATCCTCATCTTCATGACTACCAGTTTAAGAAAAACTTGAAGGTAGAAGCCATATAGAGGACTTGATATTAAGCAAGGAATCCTGGCTGACACAACAAAGTGAAGACGACATTAGATCCAACTGGAATTGGTCGTATTCAACAGAAAAAGCATGAATTTCACTTCTCCGTATGGTAAAAGCCATAATAAGAAGGAAAACCGTCTTAAAATTATATTGGAACTGTTAATAAGCCTGATGAAAAAGGTTCATAGGAAACTCATTAAGCATCCCAACATGTAACACGAGTCAAAACCGCTTAAGAAGGTAAAGGAAGAAAAACATAGTGTTGACGTTCCATAGTTTGGATCAGTTCCAAAATAGGTAAGACAGCACAGAGTTGCGATGACTTACACAAAACAAGGTATACAAAAGCATAATCTCTATCCTTTGATGAAGAAAAGAACAAATTTCTTATCATCAAGAAAAAGATGAGAAAAACCTCTAGAGGTTTTATGTATCTAGCAGAGTGATTAAGGTAATAACTATGCTCTCGAATACCCAGTCAAAAATGAATTTCCATAGAACCTTTATACAGTTCTGATGGAATTATCCTTGCACAAGTAACAAGGATTGAAACTCTAACAGAAAAACGTTCTTATGTAGAGATAACTAAAAGTAAATAATGGCCAGACATGTAGTAGCACATGTCTGGATCAGTAAAAATATGTCTCTCTGAGATATGATATTTGACCTGTAAAGAAGTTTCCTGAAAATAATTGTACAGGAGACTTAAAAGGTCGTAGAACCATAATCCCATGGTTCATTAAGTATATTGCATGAAATTATGGCAAAAACTCAGTTATTGCAAAATCTCAACAAGAAGGCAAGATATTCCAGTTTATGTCAATGGACGAATGTATAACAATCGCACACCCTGCTGGATCGATTTCTGTGAACTGCATTATTGACGTTGTTCAGCATACCGGTATATACTGCGATCTATGAGCGCATAACGCTAATTACTAGCGTTTGATGATAAACAACATTCTTCGATATACTATGCATCAATTTTTGTACGCCATGCAAATTCCCTGCCGCGCATGCGCAATAACATTATTTGAACCCAACGGAAAAATAATTCGACAGAAAGAACTGCAGGACAAAACGTCCAACAGGGCGTTGAAACGACCTGGTATGAGTAAGACGATAGAGAAAATTTGTTGTTCTTGCAAAGAACGAATAAGTTCCTGATTTCCAGATACAAGGAGTGATAATATGATCACCTCCGTGTCTGTAAGTAAACCACGACCGATGTGTGATAGTTTTCTTGAAACCATCACAAAGGAATCGTGAAAATGTGTTGTAAATGAAAAACAGCTAAAAAGAATTATCGCTTTTCAAGATGTAGATGTGCAGGTGATATTCATTAGGATACCACATAATTGAGAAAATCAAGATACGTTGTTCTATGTGATCGTCCCTAACCTTCTCTGCTCACATCTGTTAAGATGTAAGGAAGGTTGTAGTAGAATAAACTATATTCTTGCCAAGATAATCTTCTAGTCTAGACACCACTGAACAGTGGTAAATAATGACAAAAAGATGGAAATCTGTGTCATTGAATAATCCCGAGATTAATACAATTAACTTAAAAATAAAGCTGAAACGGACGTAAGAAAAGACGTCTCAGCAGAAAGACCGGTGACCGGATCGGTAAATACCGACCGGTGACCGGAACCATTTGTCAAGGATGGGTGGGCAAAGAAATCACGGCAAGCCGAACTTTCCCACTCCAAACACACTTGAAAATTGGTAGAATAGGACAGTGTTTAACACTTATAACTTTATGACCTATCTACAGAATATAGCCTCTTCTTGAACCAATAACAGGCGCCTTTAAAATCCTGGATAATACAGGTCGTGAAGTCATCGATTTGCGAAGTACGGAAATATGATTGACAGTGGTACCTCCAGAATCGAAGGTGTGATGGCAGAAAAAGGTGAAAACCCTAGGAGTAACCTTAAGGGGGTCCACGCTTGCCGGTAAAATGCATGGAAGTCTTAAATTCTGACTTGATTAATCCATTTACTTCAAGACTCCTAACCGGGACGAATTCCGAAAGGAATACGACCAGTTATAAGAAGACGGCCTGTTATGGCCAGAAGTGTAATAGAATAACTTTAAGATGAGGTCCCTCCAGTTCCTAGGGTCTAAGATCTGAGTTCAATAGCTCCCAAGCCATCTACAAGACTGTAGCCGCTATGCGGTCAATCTGATAGGCAATCCTATGTATCAGAACTCTTGTTGATTCCAGTAGCTTGAAAATATGCACTGTCGTAGGAGCAATAGAAATACAGAAGTCGATACAAAATGTCGTCTTGCTAATCCTGCTAGCGTCATTAATGTGTCCCAACTGTTCCGTGACACTGACTGCAAAGTCTGTAGCCGACAGGTAAAGGCGGTTAAAACAATTCATCCTTCGGGTCTCGAACATAAATTAATAGAGGTCAAATAGTAATGTTCGACCTCAATGCTAGTCTCCGAGCCCACTTCAGCCGATCTATCTGCAAGACCAGTCGTCTGCATGTAGCTGGTTGAGATAGAAGTAGAAATAACAGATATAGGTATTTCATAATCTTCTAGTATTAGTAGGTCATAACCAGCACCAGAATGGATGGTCAGGAAAATCAACCATAGACCAAGTCAGCAGAGATGATTTGGTAACCGTCGCCAGTAGAACATCAGTATTGAAAAACACAAAAAGTCATGTAGATTGTTGAATCCATAAAATATAGTATTCAATACAATCATAGCCAGGGGTATATAACTAGGTAATGTAGATGATATCCCTGATACTAAAAATTGACCGATGAAAACTCAGTGGAATACTGGTAATTGGTAACTGGTAACCGAACGGACCGGTCAATGACCAGTAACTGTAGCCAGGTGAACAGACCAGTCATAATATGACCGGTGACGTTACCAGTTAAAGACCGAAAAATGGTGGAATCCATATGGTCTGATATCAATGTCAAGCACTGCTCGGAAAAGAAGATCGTGCCAAAAATCCAATCTGATGGCGATGAGACATCACTTATTCTGACCGGTGACCAGTGATCGGTGATATGACCGATGAATGGTGACCGATGTCCGGTGATCGGGACCGGTATAATATAACTTCGTCAGAATGGAAATATCTGGTGCAGAAGAATGACCATCCACGAAGTCATCTGATAATGTTAACCGGAAAACAACGGTAGATTATTAGTAGTAATAGGCATAAGTGTCCTTTTAGTCGTAGTGGAGAAAAGAACAGCTTATCCCGAAGCCTGAAAGTTAAACGAACTAGTGTTCGTATACAAATACGGCTCGGTGACTGCAACATGTGTTGATGCCATAAGAAAAACCATCACACGTGGAATGGAGACATGATATTCCTA